>NW_017149195.1:523743-638516 GCF_001652005.2 Ceratina calcarata | reverse complement strand
ACTTTTTTTTCTTCCGTTGGCGTTAATCTCAACACCCGACGCACAAGTAGCGTCGAATTCAGAACTTGAATTTCAATTCGCGTATCAAGTTCAGAATTACTGTTGGAATAAATTGTAAGTTTAGTAGAATTTGTTTCACCATCGCTGAGAAAAGGCGTGAACGAGACGTCGAATTTCGTCGGTATGTTTAGTTTTCCTCTAATTGAGAATAAGTGCACAGGATGAGATAAACTCTAGCGATTCAACTGGATTCGGCATACGAAACATACGATTCCGCCTGTCTATCCTTAGTTGGTCGTACGTACGCACGTACATACGCATCGTGTATACGTATACGCGTGCATTACAGAAAAGTATACTCTATACTTTCGTATCCGTGTGTCGTCACCGATTACGATAGATAGAAATCGTGGACACGTGCCGACCAAGTTCTCCGTCTGTGCGCGCGTGCATGAATGGTCGTCGGAAAAACGATACGAAGTAAAGAAGAGAAGTATACGCTTCATCCGTGAACGTTGCGAGAATGTTGAACTGTTGTTTTTGAAACTCCTAATCGGTGTTAGCTCGACTGTGAATCAAGCTCGCGTACACGTCCGGTGATGTTTGGTTTCAGGAGCTGTCGCCTTGAAATTCTTAGAGGAATCCGAAACGAGAGAAGAGATTACGCGAATGACAGATGATTTAACGAGATACGAAAGACCGTTCTAGGGACACACGCGTCGTAACAATAAATTATTGTATCGTAATAAGATGTATCGCGCAATCCGATCACCTCACTATCTGTGATCCGAGGCTCGCTCTTTAACACGAGCGAGTAATACGAACTAAACAAAAATATCGATTAAGCTATTAATGTTATATAATTACGAATTACGAATTACGAGTACACAGAGTTCTCTCCGAGCAAGAAGCATTCACGTCCTTGAGCGCAAACGGGAACTCGATTTTCACGTCGATGGAATCGCGCTAGTTGCGAGCCGATATATTCCACGCGCGCGTACGCGCGCTCCGTTCGAACAAAATTTTAAATACAACTCGAACTCCTACGATGTTCTTTTAAAAATATCCGTTAATTCGTTGATTCGCGGGCTCGCTAGAGCGGTTCCAATAACGGTACCGAAGTTGGGGAAACGCGCGCTAAGTCGAAAAGCGGGAACGTGGTATCGGTGGAAAAGAAAAGGCGCCGCCTTCCCTCTTTCTCAATCCTGTTCCTCTCCATCACCCTCTCTTTCTCTTTTTCCATTCGACGACGCCGTTGTTCGATAACAATCAAGCGTGAACGCTTCTATGCATCGACCGCCACCTTTTCCCCCCTATCTGCGAAAAACCTATCTTGTGCGAAGCGTAGAACCGAAACGAAAAGACAGCAAAAAGAGGAAAAACGAGAAGGAGATAAACGTATATATACATATAGAGAAAAAACGATGAGGAAGCAAGGGAACGGAAAGAATAACAATTATACGAACAGGAAAACAACAGAGACGAAGCAATGGTCCTGCGACGCAACACTAATGTATACGATTTTTCAACATGGAAATATATTATATATTGTAGCTATACATATAGAAGTATATATATAAAAGAGAATAGTACATAGGCAAAATCTATAACGGCTAAGAGTACATCAACATTGTAACGACGATGCTAATTGGTAAGACGAGATTTATTTTATTATATTACCATGGTCGCTATTATTATTAATTGTCATTAATATTATTATTATTATTATTATTATTATTATTATTGCAATTGCAATTGCGGTTGCAATTATTATTCCCGTTATTATTATATTACTATGATCGATATTTGCGGTCCCCGTACTGCGTGAAAATCGCGTTGCAATTGTATTATTATTATCCACGCGTAGACTACCGATTATTAATATTACGAATTATTGAAATTGATTGCCGCTCCCGACAAAAAAACAGAAAGGTTGGACGTATTTTTTTAAGCCAGACGATGCAGGTCGATCGCGACAGCAGCTAGGTGATTTCTATCGATTTATTAGAAGCTATTGATTGTCGACGATTATATTGTAACGAATTGCGGTTCGACGATTTTATTACTTAGCATTTAGCTAAAGAAGAAGTGAAAGAGGAAAGATATCCATCTATTGTATAAACGCGAGGCAAAGGCGAGAATTACGAGTATCCTCCGGATGATTAGGTGATTAAATTCTGTTGTTAAATAAATATGTCGCGGGCGAAGCTACCGGCTGAAGGTCGATCGTTGAGACGCGTTTCCCTTCATCGTTGATCTGACAATTCTCACCGTCTCGCCCCGGTCCATGACTCGTTTCCCAAATTCCATTCATACGTAGCACGAATCGCATTTCCAATACTCCCTTTCGAATCGAATTACTTATTCGTGGGATTGAAAGGTCTCAAATGCCGATTTTCAGCCGATCGCGTTTCGCCGACCGATGCGACCAGTACAAGTGCGTTCGGCACAGCTAGTATACGACAAAAGAGCGCCTCACCGGGCGTCCCTTATAAACTCTACCTAACATTTAATAAAAATGAAATGAAAAAAGCGAGTCGAGAATATGGGATCGATAAGACGACGAAACAAAAAAAGAAATAACGTTTAACATTTATGGATACACGATATAAGATATATTATATTATATATTCATATTCCTCTCTCCTGTCCCTATCCGCACACGATCCTTTCTTTCTCTCTCCAATCGTCCAAGTTTCATTTCATTTTTCTTCTTTTTCTAAGATCACACGAGAGATCGTCCGTTCGAAAATTCTACTCGACGCTGATTATTATTGCGTTTACGTTTCATATCGTCGGATGAAATTTCAACTTACTTTCCCAGGCGAATGACGTTGTTTTATCGGTAAAAAATGCTTTAACGTTCTCCGCTCGAGGTGATAGTTGTTGTTAAATCTCTAAGGTACGAAGTAGCGTAACGCTTTGTTGATTCTATTCGGAAATCTTCTTATTTCTATCTTGAATACGGGAAAAATGACGGAGTATTCGAAACGATTTTTCTTTTTGCAAACTGGAAAGGAAGTTGAAGTAGCGTCTCGATGCGTACAACAGTATACCACAGAAATCATTGTATCGATTAAAAATCATGGTAAACTTAATAAAAACGCTCAAAAATAATATCGGTTCGATTTTATACAGATGTTTCACGTTATTCGCACCGACGCCATTCCCGTTCCTATACTTTCAGATCGTATCTCAAATCGAGTAGAAATATATAAAAAAATAGTTACCTACTCCTTCGTTAGACGCAGTCGGTACTCCCTTGCATAAAAAAAGGAGTTTGTTAAGGATTTGGTGGAGCCATCTGTTGAGAATTATCGTAGAGGCAGCTGAAGAACTTCTGCGCCATTATGAAAGCAGTTTGCGACTAGTTCCAATGGCGAGTTTCATTTTCAATTAGAATTGTGAAAATAGTGAAACCTTAAGTTTACTCATGAGTGAAGGAGGAACAGGTGCGTCAGCAAATATTTTAACACATTATTTTATTCGTTTCTTCCTTAAAAAAAGAATGAACTTGAAATTGGTTGTTGGGTTTGTTTTTGGATTCTGGCGAATAATGACTGGGCATTTTTTCGAAGCGACGATACACACTAATTTGCAAATTGAACTAACTATGTATATGTATATATGTATATATATATATAATATTTATATATATAAGGTAAGAGTATCGCCTCTCGTTTTACTGCATAATACGTAAGTAATGATGCATGGTTTTGTTCTCGTTTGCTCGATTCTCTCACCATTCGCTCGCTCATTCGCGCTCGACGCCACACCGAACGTTGGTTTTATATTTATAATATCGTAGATTCAAAGAATAATCATGTTTACATCGTTTTTCGTTATCTCGATAACGTCTTTATATCGCACACAATACTTCCTCACTGGCAGGAGCGTTCGCACGCGTAGAATGTTTTGTCAAAGAAGAAAAACGATACGATCTCGTTCGCGCCGCGGAGCCGAAGCGTCTTCCTCTCCTCTTTCGTTCGTCGACGAACGAGTAGAATCGCGTTTGTCAAATCGTTAAACGCACCGCTTTTTCATAAGAAATACATCGAATTACGTTCGTCAAAGATCCGCGCTTAGTCCGCGAACACGGATCCCATTCGATCGATTGAAAAAAATACACACTTTTGCGTTTGGCAAGTTTTCTGATTCGCGTGTGACGAGAATCGCTTCGGAACGTGACGCGAACTCTAACGCGCGACAATGAAATACGTATAAAGGTACAATCGGACCTGCTTTCACCGAGACAAAAAACCAAGTGTTCCATATTGTTCATTTTCACATTATGCATACATCTATATATACGTATATTTATATATATATATATAATATGTATATATGTATAAGTAATATACAGTAAGTTTACAATTAACGCGGAGATTGGCGAGACATTGCGCGAACGAGAGACACCGACGAGGATGAGATTGTTAACAACACGTGTGTATACAATATTTGAAAGAAAGAATTGAACGCTTCGTCGACGCTCGTCAAACACGAACGTATTATAGTACATATCGAGGCAAATATATGCTTGTATATGTATATAGTATTATATTTGTCTGTATATACGCGCTCGTAATGAACGCTTTTCGGAGATGTCGGTATTGGCTTCGCGCAGAATCGACCGCCAACCGTCCGCCATTCACACAAAACTGGCAGCAGCACCCACTGCGTTATATTATGTCTATACCTCTTTTTAAAAGTTAGTTTAATCAGAGTTAAAGCTTTCAATGTATTTCTTCTTTCGTTTTTCTTGCCCTCTTTACAGGATTCTTCCTTTAACAATGCAATGTAACACGCGACTATCAGACGTTTACAGATTTTCGATTTACTCAATTTTCCTTTCGATCTTCACATTCGCACGATTTTTCCCTGTTTCACTTGGAATTCGCAATCTCGCAAGCACTCATGCGTTCCCGTACTTTCGATTCTTGGGATTGTTACGCCGTCGGTCATTCGCGCTATCGTAGAATATAGATTATTATAGATTTCGCTTTCTTTCGACTACGCACCGTTCACACAGATTTTCTCGCGCGCGAAGCACCGCGTGATACACAGTCGGTCCAGCCATTCTCGCTTTCTCGTTCTCCGCATCTACGTTCTCCACGGTTCGTCCTCGTATCTTTCTTCTTCTCGCTCCATCGCACACGATTTTTGATTTTCTAACACGCGTCCAACACGAAGTCGATACGCTATTGTTCCCTAACCACGCGAGCGCATGTGTGTAAGTACCTAAGTGAATGAAGATGGCCCGACGAAGGATGATAGCGAACGACGCGACGCAAACGCGAAAGGATGGACGAGCTAAAGAAGGATGCTCGAGAAGAACGATGCGTGTGACTTCGCGAATCGCATCGCGTCCGTGAACAGTAGCGTACGAGATTAGCTTTCTTCCTGCTCGCGAGTTAAACCGGTCGCGAGATCGCGTTTACCGATCAAGATTTATCCCGAGTAAACTGAGAGGACGAATCTCTTCGAAGAGGGAGGAAAACTTCGCCTGCGACTGACCCGAATTATCTCGCGACGACGCGATCGTTTGATTTATCGTTTCAACGTTTTTTATCCTCTCTTTTCACCGTCCGCACGCGAATCCTATAGGGATAATATTAAGGCAACTCTTGTTACTATTTAATGTTTCTTCCCAGGCGTTCTCTGTTTTTCCCTTCGCGACTCGCGTTTCCACGCGTTTTCACGGGAACCGAATCTCCGCCGATCTCGCGCGAACTACGCACAGCTCCCGCACTGTCGAAAATACATTTACGCATCTTCTGTACATAGTATTTAGTTTCGTTTTTAATTTCCGACGCGAAACGATCCAGTCGGGCAACGTCCGACGATCCGACGAAATCGGAGACATTTTTTACGAGACCGATAAGAGTGGTGCAAGTGGAAACGCTGTTAACATCTTCGTATTCTGTTTCGACATTCGTCTATCGAGTAATGTAATTCTGAAGCTAATTCCTGTGCGTTTGATCGTTATTCCGTTATCGTGACTTCGGTATTTGATTTGACGCCGATCCCGAGATCTCCGATCGTCGTCCGTCGCTCGAACCCAGTGGATAAACTCGCCACGGTGGTGCGCGGATTTGGTTCAGAGCGCGAAATCGATGCACGAAAATAGAAATGAATTTAATAGAGAGGATTGAAACTCGCGCCACGCACATCCCTCGCTCTAAGTGTAAGTTACGCTGGCGATCGCGTACGATGAATCGCGATATTCGATGGATGGTAATCGGCATCGATCCGATCGTTCGAGCAGCGACCGCGCGCACTCGACCCTCACCAAATTAAGACACGGATGCTTGTACACTTGCAATGGATCGAGACGAATCTTTCTCGCTTCTATAACGTACGTGTCTTATTTATACGTATTTATATATAGAGATCGGTGTATTTAATAGTGTTTTATCCCACGAGATTTCGATTATTATTTGCAAAAGTATGAAACTCTACGGAGCTCGTCGGCTCGTCCAACAGCCGAAGAGGCGCTAGCGACGAACATTTTTTTTTTAATTGTTTTTCTTCTACTCGTTACTCCTTCCCTCTTCGCGATTGCATTTTTATTATCGAGAGCATTTAGCGTGATTAGCGCCGCGTCGATTTCGTTATTTGTTCGTAACCACATATATCGTATATGCACACGTACACATATATTTATATGCATGTATTCAGACGCAAATACATAGATATAAAATGCACGTACGCGCAGCTTCCTTACGTGAACATATTTATATATATATATGTATGTCATCCTTATTTATGTATATACGTATAGATAAGTAGAAAAACTCTTAAACGTAATACACTCATGGCATCCACTTTGTTTTATTTTATTTTTTCAACGATCGACTAAATGATTTTTCAATGTCTCTGACTGTCTAGAACCGATGGAAATTTATTTATACATACGTGCGTGTATACGGTCCTCTCGCGAATTTTCCTCATGCGTTCGTTCTGTAATTTCGTTTAATCGTAATTACGTACTTTCTACGAACGAGCCGAGAAGCGCCTCCTCCTCTCTTCCCTTTCTCGCGGCACCTTAGACCTGATCGAGAGCTTGTCCTCCTTTTTTGCCATCCGGTGCGCCCTTTTCTCCTCCTCGTTTGTCCATTCTCTTCGTTTCGCCCATTCTCTTGAATTATTCTTCCTTTCCGCGAAGAAACAAGAGCGTTTTGTTTCTCGAACGAAGATGTACGATTGCTACCACGGAGGGAGACCGATTATTCATTGACACCGGCATCGACGTTCACCCTGACGGTTCGCGGAAACGAACGTTCGCGCCGGTCCTTACTTTTGCCGGGATCGTAAATATACGGATTCGCTTCGTTTACGGTACGAATTTAATGATTCCGACGACTAGATTATCTATTAAATAGCGAACGTTTTGCGATAGGTTTCAACTTCTAACGTTTTCTAAGATATTACCCTCTCTTTGTCACCACCCTCCGATCAGAAGGCTGAAACTACGCGTAAGGTGAACCACGTGAAATTGCAAATAGAAAGATATAGTAAATTGGAAAAATTGAATAATCTGAGCGATCTTTAACGTCTACTTCGACCTGTTAGCGGTACTGAATCTATTTACAAGTATGTATACTCGGTCCTTCCGCGAACCGTTGGAACTTAGCCGTTCCCGCGAGGTGGACACAGACTAGAACCGTTCGCTTGTAATTTCGCATTCAGGTAAATGTTATAAACAAATGCTATTATAATACGAAAACTATTCACATCGAAGTGTGCTCGCTGTTCTGTTACAAGCGAATACCCTTGTCTGCTTCCATCTTCAGCTTTTCCTCGAGTGCTCGAACGATTCTATTATGGCATCTTTGTTCGCTCGCCCATTCGCCTAGTAAATTATCTCTCCTCGCAGCGTTCTTAATTCGTACGTACGAGAGAAAGGAATCGAAGTTGTTCGGATCGCGTACCGTCGTCAAATATTATCAGCGTTATCGTTATTACTATGTTTTATTATCGTTTTCTTAATGTCGTTCCTCAGTTTTAGTTTGCAATGTAGCCGCGTTAATGCGTTTCGAGTGAAAATCGTATATAGTTGTCTATAATTTACCTTTTATACTTAGGGCTATATTTATATGCTCTTCTTTCGACTACATCTATTATGTATACGTATTTATGGTGTATTTTATTAGTCGTCTTTAGAGCTTGGTCGTGATGCTTGTCTTTTCTACGCTATAGCGATCTCCGAGATTTCAACATTCCCAGACACTCGCCCGCACACGTACATTCGCATACACACGATTCGAGTTAATCTACCTTTTTCTCGCGTCTTATACTACCCTTGGCAGTCAATCTCTTCTCGTGCCTATTCTCGTCTACTCGCCTTTCTTCGGTCGGGGGCCGCACAGAAATCGTCTATCGCCGGATGAATGACACTTATTTGGGTTTATCACAGAAAAACAGTTTTAATAAGTAATACCCCATCCCGGTACGTACCTACTCGGGTGTCCCTTTCATTGTTAAGTACGAGAAATAAAACAAGTTCCGGGCTCGAAACTAAAACGTTAAAAAAGTACAAACAAATAAAACGGAAAGCATTAAAAAATGCGTAGGAAAATAAAAATATAAAACGTAACTCAATGTAAAAACAAATAAAACGACTGATATGTCTCAGAGAATGTAGACTAAAGTACAAAACGTAAAAAATTGTCTTCTTTTTAAAAGACTAATGAAATTCGGTATCCTTCGAAACAATTTTACTAATTTCTCTTAAATCTAACGTAACCGGGAAACGTTAATGAAACGCTAAAAGCAATCCGCGCGCTATCGACTATATTTTCTTATTTAGAATTCTCTATTCCCGTCTCCTCCATGGTAAATCCTTAAATTAATGAATGGGATAGGTTTTCCTACGGTCCGTCAGAAAAGTTTCCATACATTATTTCATACCCCCAGCCTTTTAACACGGCATCGTATCGCAGGATGATCGAAACGAACGCTCGGGAAGTAAGCATAGAAATTAGACAAATATTTATGTACAAACGGTATTAACATTTTTGTTTAATCATACCGCGTAGCATGCGGAATAAAAGTGAGTGGACGCACGAGCGATGTAGGAAAACTTTTCGACCGACGACGATGAGAGTCACGTATTGCGCACAGTTCAGTCAAGGTACACGCACTCGGCAAATTAGTCAGGCAAGCGCGAGGGTGATAGTGTATCGAAGGATGATTTTACCGTTTCGTTAACGATCGCTCTCTCGTTCTCGTCTTCCCTCGTCGACGAATTCGTTTAAATCTATCTACGTACGCGTACAGGTGTTTTGTGAATATACGTGCCGCGAAAAAAGATGCGTCGTTTTACTTTATGTACACTCGTATTAAAATTTATATTATTTCGCGTGTGTGTTTCCCGTTTGAAACACCTCGTACGATTGGCAGTATGTTAATCGGATACTTTGTTTATAATCTCTCCACACGTTTCTATGATTAGATAACTCCGATTCGGTTACACGCGCGCATTTACCCACGCTTTTTAGTATTTTTGTTGCTTTTTAAGTATGTGCACGTTACGGCTACTTCTGCGTTAATTTACGTTGAGCCAACGGTAGAATTCGAAATAACGTCCGTCCTGTTTTGTTACTTAAGTATCTCCCGATGAATTTGTCGCGTGCTACCCCCCGTGTCGTCGCGTAGGTACGCGAGATCGTCCACCGATCGATCCACGTGTTTTCCCAATTTTTAATCCGACGAGTGACGAGCTGCAACTAGACTGTGTTACGATCTTCCTTTACGCTAGCGTAATTTTGTTTTAGTAAAACGTTTTGGTAATCGTAGCGTTAGTAAAAGTAGTAATTATTGGTAATAGTAATAGTAATCGTAGTTAGTAGTAGCAGCAGCAGCGGTAGGTAATAGTAGTATTTAGCAACAGTAATAGTAGTAACAGTATAGCGACAGCAGTAATACGTAGCAGCGGTGGAAGGTGTCGAGTTTTCGGTTACGATACATCGAATATTATAATATAATATAATATATATTCCGATATATATTATAACGTATATTATAATACGGATCAACCAATTTATATTATAAATATGTATAATATAAATTATCTAATGTTACAGATCGTTTGCCGTGGATAATCGTTGGAAAATAATAAGTCTGAAAGAGGTAAGCGATAGATTTAAGAAATCCGAGGAGAAATGAAAAGTAAGTTTTGAAAGGGTTCAAGTAGGATTAACTAGGTCAGTTACGTTGCTTAATACTATCGGATGCGAATTTTTCACGATACGTATTCTATTCGGAAGTATACGATGGGAACGTTAGAAAAACGTTAAAGAGAGACGAGGTTGTAATCGAACCGATATCAGTGACGAGTTAAAAACTATTTGGCAAAGACTTGAAAAGGAGAGAGATCGAAATAAAAGATTTCCGATTTAGGCGTTTAGCGAAGGGAAACGGTGGCCGAAAACGAGAAAAAATTAATAAGATCGTTAGACGATAATGCGTGGCTAGTATTCCATTAACGATAGTAGCAGTAGCAGAGTACGTAGTAGTATAACAGTGTAGTAGTAGAGTAGTATCGACGGCGTTATTAAGTAGTGGTAATAAATCGTTAGCAATAGTAATAGCGATAATAGCGATAGTATCGGTAAGTAACAGTAGTAGTCATGGTTACAGCGAAACGGTAATAATAGTGGAAGTGTTTGTTCTCTCCCTCTTTTCCTCCCTCTCGTGTTTAATTTGTTCGTTACTCTTTAGACTAACTCGACCTCATTTTCCTCGGTTCATTTCTCAATCATTTATCACGAAACGCTTCTATTATACTTTATCATTGGCACCAGCTGCGACATTGTGAAAGTCCACGTTACAACGGCATCGCGAATCCAACGTCCTCTTTTTACCCGCGAGCAGATTGGTTCGCGAATAAGCGTTCTATAATATTCACGCGAATCGTTTCGAATAGACTCTTTAATAAAAATTCCTACGTATTTAGTTCGATGTAAGATGTACGACACGTTTTGCATCCTCGAGTACACTTCTTTTTTAATGAGCTTCCATTTAATTCGAGGAGCGAGTCGATTACACTTGAACGATTTCTCATCCGTTTTACGCTAGATACACTTTGAGAGGCGAACGCGTTTTCAACCGCGAAATCTGGCCTTCGAGTTCCGCGAGAGACGAACGAAAGGAAACGGTGCTAGCGACACCGTGACTACCTATCGGCGAATGTACGAAAAGCTGGTGTCCGTAGCCACGGTCTTTGCCGCGTTTCCTCTCGTTCTGTTCAACGGATCTAGAAGAGATTTCGACCGGGAGACCGTCCACTCGTTCGTCAAGTTGATTGCAGCTGCGATGAGAGATAGAATTTTCGTGGGACATAACGCGAACGGAAAACGTGCGCGCCCTAAATCCTCGATTGCTCGAGTGTTGCGGCGTTAGATCGCAGAGAAATTCGAGAAGAGAATCGGTGACGGTTCTCAATAAAGTTGGAACAGCCTCGATACCGTCTCCCTCCCGTGGTGCAATCGTATCGCATTATAACGAGTCGTACAAAAGTTGGATCCTCCTCGGCTCGATCCGTCGATTAAAAAGCACAGCAAGAAAAGCTTCAAAGTTTGAGATGAAAGAAAGTTTTTCGTTGAAAATAGATAAAGTTCCGAAACGGTGTTTACGGCGAACGCACCGACTCGTAAATCGTATGCGCCTCCGACACTGGGACTTTTTTTTGTTATTTTTTTTTCTGTTTTCTTTTTCGTTACGACGAATCACTGCGCGATCGGCAGAGATTTGCCGTTGCTCCTCGTTCGAAAGCGAGTCCTCGCTTTCGTTTCACGCGTTTCAACCGACGATCGTCGCGCGTCGTCCGGTGGCATTGCACACTTTGTTCGATGAAACGTCCACCCCGACGATTGCCCGTTAAATACGTAAGTACGTACGTTGGTTTTGTTGTCCCTGTAACGATCATCCGATGTTGCTTTCGTTTCAGTCGCACAATTTCTTTGAAATCCATTGCCTCTTCCGTTTCCAGTTTCCGCGTCGCGTCGATCCGTTCGATCGAATTCCTTCTCTCTCGAATCGGCTGACCGCTGTTCGTTCGTTCCACGAGATGTACGAATCGCCTCCATCTATTTTCTCCCGATCCTCGCACATCTTCTCGCGTACTACGCTTAATCGGCAGTCTTTATCCGTTTTTACCGCATACTCGTGGAACGTTCGATCAATCTCCGACGCTAGATCAATGCGCCCCTCCCGTCGTCGTGGAAGATTCACGCGCAAACCCTAAGACGCCTGGGGGCGTCCACGTCACCGGACCACCGTCCAGGGTCCCACTTTGGCTAGCACCAGTCGTCTTCGTCGCTGTCGGAGTGTCTGGACCTGCAAATATCGTTTCAACGTATACGTCTCACGTCTTGCGATCGAGAAGTAACGAAGGAACTTATAGGATTACCTGGGTGTTCTCTGCTTAGCCTGGGGCTGCGGCTTGTACCCGTTGGGTACAGGACTGGGCAGAAGGCGACCTCCGCGACCCATGGCCACGGCCTGCTCGAAACTGAGGGGACAGTGACTGGGCTGCATCGGTGGTGGAACGTGCCCCGGCAGTGGCGCGGGATGCTGCATCCCCGTTGGAATCGCGGGCACGTGGGCGGCTGCGGGCATGTGAGGCCCGTGAGTCGGCGACGCGTTCAACTTCGGAAAGTTGATGTTCGCCGGCTTGAGTTGCAGGGTCGACGGCTTGTTCGGCGTCGGCGGCAACCGTCGACCCTGTCCGCGTCTCGTTACCAACACCGGGTAGCTGTGCTGATGGGGATGATGCCGATGATAGTGATGCGGGTGCGCCGGCGTTCGGCCGCCGATCGGGCTGGGACTCCGCGATCTTTGCTCCAGTCTGGTCGTCCCGTAATGCCGACCGCGATGATCGATGTGGTGAATCGGACTCGGTGTCCGCGCTGGACTGGTCGAAGCGCTCCACGGACCTGACGAACGTACTCGTTAGCGTTCGCGTTCAATTCCGTTTCGTTTCGTTTATCGACACGACGACGGCTAGTTTCTAGCTCTTCGGGGATGTTACGGTGGTGCTCGCTTCGTAAGCGTATCTTCGACATCTGTCGTTCTATCGTTTTTCGACGCTACGAGACTGTTCATCGATCATTCGAGGCAGTTCATCGATCGAATATACATCCGACGATTATTTTTTTGTCGAATAGGATTGTATCTAATCGGATGCTGATACGATCAATCGCCCGAGCCACGATCTTTAAACGGGCACCACTGTATCTGATATAAAGGGATTTCCGTACGATGTCTACGCAAAGGGTTGGTACCGAATTGTTTCAGAGTAACGGAACTTTAACTAAGAGTCCGAGTCATCAGTTATCGTCTAAGTCTAATAGGTAATAATCGGGTCGATGAAAGATCGAACGAGGGTGCTGCGGGGTGGTTACGTATATGTATCGATCAGCATGCCGCATGCCATTTCTCTAACTAATATCGACGATCCGAGGGGATTCCAAGTGTCGACGTGCAATCGTTGCTGCGGTGCTATTAGAAAACTATTATTTCGCGTCAGAAGTTAATAAATTCTAGGTTTCTATCAATGATCTAGCTTCTACCTTCTAGAGTCTAGAGGACGGAGAAGAGTGCGTGTCACCAAGAGTGGTGGAGTGCTCGATATCGAAAGCGTGTGTGTTATCGTCTATTTCGTGCGCAGAATCCTGTGCGTAAATTATAGAAAAGTCCCGCAGAGTAATAACAAAGCGTATAAAATCGGTTTTGATTAGGGACGATTTCCCTAATGAGAATAGTCGAGGGGGAGAAGCCGGTTTTACTCGGTTCGGCTCGACGAATCCTCGCCCGATAAATCTCACATTGAGCAACGAGAAAGAGAACGTCCGTTAAGCACTATGTCGTTCACTGCGCGCTAGAAATTAGGGAAAGCCACTAATCTGTATCTGTTGTGTCTGTTAACGTAGCAGCGTGGATATGGTATGTACAACTGTGAAAGCCAAATGATCGCACTCGAAAGGTAATATAGTAACGATGATAATAAAACATTTGCTTCGGAACAAGGGAGTGAAACGGAGTTGCGAAAGAAATTACCATCGTCGTAATAGTCGCAGTGGTCGTAATAGTCTTTGTAGGCGCGTAACAGAACAAAAACGAAGAAACACATTACATCGAGTGACACAGAGCTTTCTGCCTCTTGCGAGTAAAAAACCACTTAGTAGCGACATTCATAGTTTTCTTTCTAAATCGTAACTACGAATCTCTCGTACCATTCTCGCTAAGACGGCGACGCGGCGACGCGATGTTGCTGCGAAATTGGAAACACGCGAAACGGTTCGCCCGAGATCGGTTTCCCTTCGCTTCGGAATACGATGATCTCGCGTCTCGGCGAAAGAGAGATTCGTAGGTTTGATTTTCGTAAAAAGGACTTATCGTTGCACCGTGTTTTCTTCGCTGATATTATCATTGCTGTCTTGTACCTCGCATTTTGTGCCGATGATTGTACTGTGACGGATGGGGATGATGCGTGTGTCTCTGTATCTCGACGACGTTGCTAACCGTGTCGCTAAACCCTGGTCCATCGTGGTAATAATGACCGTGATGATCGTACCTAGGTCGTCTCGGCGATTGAAGATCCGGCGAGTGTCTCCTGCAAAATCATCGACACCCTCCATTTCTGATCCCCGTTTATCTTTTGCTCATCCTATTCTCATGAGTTTAGTTCGAAGTACCGTTCTGACAAATCTCTCGTTCGTTCGCATTGTTTCTTACCTCAAACTCGGTGAACGCGATGGGTGTCTGACCGGTTGCACGGCTGGATGAAGCCTCTTACCAGGATGCGTGAGACTCTCGAGGCTACCGGCGCGCGAGTCGCTAACTACGACCTCCTGAAGCTCCATCTAAACGAACATACTCGTCGGTTATGGGCGATCATTGGATCCACGGAAATACAAGCGAATCAGGAGTTTTTAAAGGAGAGTCGGGGTGTCGCCGATTCTTTGCCTCCGTTACTAATGACAGCGGTTCGCGTCTCGCGCAAACGCATTCCACGACGCGAGACGCCTTTTGCCTCCGAAATGCTCGTTTCCCCGAGTAAGTTTTCGAATTAAAGGGCGACTGACTGGTAGAAATAAATTTGTACGTTGGAGAAGAAAGATCGAACTCTTTCTTAGCAAAAAAAAAAGACGAATTCGTCTATTTCGGTCTATCAAAGTTCGATTATGGAGTGAGATTCGAAAACTTGCGGGAGGAAGCTCGTCGCAGACCGTGCCGATATGTCGTTCGTTCTCTCTTGTAGAGAGAACACGCACGGCCGGTTTAGAGTATACGAGAAGAACAGTCAGTGAAGAGGAGCAGAGAAGTCGATATAGACACAGGCACATGTAACGCGCGTATAAGAAAATTAACATGCGAGATTCGAATAGGTTTCCGAGGCATGCACATGCTCGCTGAGGTAAGTGATCGTAGTTCGGATAGCGGTACGTTCGGGTGAGAGAAGAAAGAGAAACGAGCATGTCCGCTACTCGTCGCGACGACGAGTTCGTCGCTCGCCGTCGTAGGTGTTTCGTTACTTACCAGGGCACGGACACACAATGGAATTTGTAAAACGAACAACGAGACACACACAGAGAACGAGCCAGTCGTCGCCGAACATCGATTCGCACAGCCGACTGTCTCGTCGCTCTCGAGAGCGAATCTCGAGGCTGAAAGCAGCTAGGGACAAGGGTGGGGTTTCTCTAAGTTCTCTATTATGTATCGTGTCCGCGTCCGATTTATCTCTAAACATATTCCGTATATCCGAAATATACAAACGACACAGAGATCAAAAACGCGTTCTCTTCTAATCGTGTGTAGTTATATTTACAAATGGCTAACGGCAAGGTAGGTGCGGTGTTCAAGATCGATTCGATCGCGTTCGGGAAAATGATGATTCGATAGACAACGTCGGGCTAAATCGATCTTGAGGTCGGTGGCGATGTTAGTCGTACGCGAGTTCAACTAAAGATCTATGGATCTAAATTCTATCTTGATCTAAGAGCGTGTTTGTGAGTCCGTCTATCAGGAATTTCTCCCTTTCTTTGTCGTTTTGTATTGTTACTAAACTAATGTGGTGCTTTCGTCGGTCGATCTAATCGTCTCCATCGAAACTAATGCCGCGCTGAATGCGTCTAGAGCGTAAAATATTTCGTCAAACCGTAATCGTTCTAACTCTATGTGAAGCGTATCGTCAAACATTTAGAACTATCGTATGTACAATGTCGAACTCTATAAGATCCGATCGAAAAAGCAAAGTATCCTCGATCTACCGCGATCCAGATCGTGCATACAGACGAGACGAAATCGAGATAACCATTAACGAGTAAAGATAAAGCATCCCAAACGTCTACCCCATTTTTTAATACGATCCTTCATAAATAAGCTCGAAAAGAAAAGTAATGGAGATCCCAGTTGAAGAGTTGAAGAGTTGAAGAAATGTAGAATCGAGCTAAGAACGAATCTGTATCGCGATCGATCGAGGGTGAAAAAAAAGTCGCGTAATAGAAAAACTGAATCGAATTCGAACGACTGAATCGAGAGACCTTGTGGTAACGGATCGAGGAGCGAGGTGCGTAGGTATTCTGGTGTCGATAATACGAGGGTGGTCGGTGAGCATGACGATGATGATGATGATGGTAAGCTTGGTGAGCATGGTGGTGGTGGTGGTGGTGGTGATGATGATGGTGGTGGTGGTCATAGTATAGATCATTGTCGGTATCGTAGTATTGGTCGTGATGGTGATGGTGGTGGTGGTAGTAGTAGTTTTGATCCTGGTGGGAGGGCACCTCAGCCAGCAATGGCTCTAGCTCAGGGGCGCGATCCTCGTCATTAACTACGGGTACAACCCCAGACCCACCCCCTCCCTGGCTACTCTCTCCGCTGCTGCCTAGTATATCGTACTGGTGGGACATCTTCCAGTTCACCTTTTTATTTCTGAAACCAAACGAAGGAACAATTATCTGATTCGACGCGAAAATTATAATGATTATACTTAATTAACGATCATCAGCCCTTTAGAATATACATAGGGAAATGAAAGAAATGTAAGAAGACTTAATATACTAATAGAAGAGAAAATATAATCTCAGAAATGAAACGAAGACTTAAAGAAAGAAGAAATAATATTCTATAAAAATAATAACGAGGGAATGAAACAATTGATAATTAACGATGAAAGAGGAGAATGGAAGTTGAAAAAAATGAAAGAAGTGAGATGCAGTTTGAATTTTGAATGTCAAGAGCGAAGATATTATAGAGTTGGATCGTTGTGTTTTTCTGAATTCGAGTGAAAAAAGTGCGGAGATACCTGATGCTACGTTGACGTCTGTGCTCGTCGTCTTCCTCCCTGTGCTCCTTGTGCAGTTCGAGCTTCGCTTCCGGCGTCGGCCTGACCACCGGCTCGAGGCTGTTCGCCCTACTTCCGGCCCCGTGATTATTTCCGTGCGTCACGTCCAGTATGCAGTTGAGGAACGATTGCTAAAGTCGAACGCGCGGAAACCACATCGACTGATCAGAGCTGATTCGATATTTACATGTTTATTTGCGGGGTTTTATCTTTTCTACGGATCGTCGGTGTTAGACGATCGTTCCATCCCCCGAGGAACTTTTTTTTATCGTACAGTATGTACAGGCACATACAGGCTTTTGTTTCGTTCTCCTCGCTTCGCTTCTTTTACCTTCTCTCTTTTGCGTGCGTGCGTTCGAGTTAGAAGGAAAAGAGTACTTATCACTAGGAATAGAATACGAATTCGTAGCAGCGAAAACGAATTTCTCGAAAAAACAGAGGCCATGCTAAAAAATAGTATCGTATATACGTAATCGTGATCATGGTGCACTCGAAAGTGTCTCGCAAGAGAAAAAACATTTCCGTTTGTAAAATTTGAGACGATCTCCCGAGGGAGCTCGGGAGACGCGTGTGTGCATAAAGTAGATGGAAGAAAAACATGTCGAATATATCGATAAAGTACAAGCGGCAAATTCGTGTATAGAAACGGGTGGATCACTCTGGCAAAGCCTGTATATGTTTGTCAGAAGCTATACTCTTACAAATATATGTCGAATACGTTGTATATAAGTACATACATATTATACATATTTATTCTGTCGAGTGTTTACCCGTGTAAAATACCAATAGTAATATACGTAATGGTAATATGCAAAATTAGAGACACTTAAATTCGTACTCGTCGCGTTTACTGTGGGAATGCAGACGTTGTTAAGCATGCAACACGATGCACGAACCGCCGGTCCTGTTCCTCGATAGAATTCCGCCGATCCGACGCCGGACTTGGTCCCGACGACTGTCGACCACTTTCATTCGGTACCGAGGAACATCGACGATTCGCATAATAAATAAACGTTCTCTTAAAGGAATTATCACACATATGCGAACAATTCGTGGACAAACACGATACAAAAGCAATCGCAACCAACATACGTGAGGGGGAACTATACTAGAGCTAATGGGGGAGCTAATCTCATTCGGTTATCGTATTTAGGTATGCACAAAATGTTCACAGGTGTTTTTACTCGTTGTTACTGCCATGCCTACGTAGTGTATGTGGTACACTCGGCTACGTTTTAATTACCTTCGATATTCTCATACGTTATATAGCGACAGTCTAAATTCTAAACGCGGTCAAACTATTCCTTCTACGATTACACAGTTTACTTGGCGAAGAAAACTTTCTCGAGAAAGTCTTCTCCCGTCTAAGGTTGTCTAAGGTTCAAAACAAATATTTGCTACTCTTGGAATTTCGTTCGGCAAATCATTTTCGTTCGACGGTATAGCATTTTGATGTTCACAGCATTATTCATCGTTCTGCAAAAAGTGGTCGAACCTAATTTTCTTTTGTTTCCCTTTAGAAAAAACTTATCGTGTCGTGTTCTTGTTGCGTGTCACGAGTCAACATAAATGCAATAGTGTCGTGTTTGTTGCGAGAAAAGAGTCGTGTCTGAAGGTAAAAGCCATCGGAAGAGAACTAACAAGGCAACGAGTCTACGGTATAACATAGTCAACGTAGTAGATTCTCTAAGACTAACAATTCTCTATTCTACGTTGCTAGTCTTCGGAGAGTGTAACAGACGTATAAGAAAAAAATCAGAAAGGAAACGGTAGTACATCGAGCAAGAAAATCTATCTGCCGAGGGAAGCGCGGCTAATCGCTGCCTTTGGGCCTTCTCAAAGACGCGCATCGAGTTCGCCGCATATCCCTCGTGTTTTCTACTATCTTCCATACCAAGAGCTTTCGTTCAAAGGAAGAGAAACGAAATGGAAAGAAAGAACAGTGAAATGAACAAAGACAAACGGTTGCAGCAAAATTTCGTAACAGGAATAAGAAAAGAAAATCGGATCAATTTCGAATTTCTAACTCTAACGTCGCCTATCGGACGCTAATCTAGATCAATATACGTTTGGGCATGAAGGATCTAAACGATCTAAGAGATCTATCTAGATCTATCCGTCGATCTAAAAGATTGGCATGTTCCTAATTGAACGGAGCGATACTCGAGGCAAAAGGCGAGCTATGTTCGAGAATCGACTCTCTTCGGTGTTCGGTTTCGTCTCGGGCAAATTTATTCGTTCTATGGGGACCGGATGGTGACTAAAAAAAAAAGTAAGTGATTTACTTACACACAGCTATTTGGTATCGTATTTTCGAGGGAGGCAAAGGAGCCGTTTCTCGCGTGGGAACGCGCGCGAACGATCCCCACGCGATATCGACACCACCGCTACGAAAACTTAAAACGTTCCAACTTTATGCACCGTCTCACTCATTTTTCGGTCAATCAAAGCGCTTGCCTTTTTACAAGATAGTAGAAGAAATTCGACGCGGTGCATAAAATTGAACGATTTTCAACTAAGTTTAAATAAGTATCCTAGTCTAATTGGTTATTATTTTGAAGAGGTAACGTGCCGTTAAGAGAAAAGGAAAATTTTTTTTAATCGAAAGGAAAGACTAAGATTTCTAATAGTTCTATATCGTAAATAGTGTGATCTCGACGGATGCTCTAGTGAAACAGTTTTACTAAGATAATATCAAGTGCCTAAAAGGAATGAAGTAAAAGGTTCAAGTGTGTCTGTGTATGTGATTCGTGTTTGACGCAATCGCCACTGACGACTTCTCTTACTATTCGCGATCGATTAATTAAATTGTCAATTAACCTGATTATATTCCGTCGTTGAATGCTCGTCAATCGCCATTGCGTTTATTTCCAGTGAGTAAAAAAGTTGAGGAAAGAATATTAAAGGAAACGCAATACAAATGGAAACATATCGGTGTAACGTATGTGAAAAATAGTGTAGGTGTGTGCCTGTATCGATGCAGAGAAAAAAATGTACAGATAAAAAAGGAGCAGAGATACAACTGCCGATTCCCGATTGAAAGGAGTTATTACATGAAACTTTAGCCAACTCGGGTGAAAGCTAACGGTTTGCGTATGTACACGCGACAGGCTACTGTGTCTCTGCGCGATATAGATAATAAATACAAAAATGAATGTTAGTTATGTACAAAAAACGTGGACCGCTCGCTGCATAGTCCTTCGTTCGAATGTAAATCGGATTTCTTTCAGTCGACACTCGACCCATTTGTATCAGTGGTTAACTTTGCAGCGGACGTACGCGACGGTCGTGTCGGTGAAACGGATGTGAATGTACAAAGAAAATAATGAAACGGAAAAGACCGTATCAAGATGATAATAAGTAAGAGAAAAAGTAAGTACTACCGCCTGGGCTGCAGGACTTTGCCCAGCATTATCGTTATCGATAAGATCGTTATCGTTCTGTAAAACAAAGAGAAAAGACACAAGGAGATGATTGATAGCTGCAAGTGAACATCCTCTTTTCTGGGTATAACAATTAGTAGACTAAGTATAATATCGTAATTCGCGTGGTCGCAAATTTCAGTTTTTCTTTACTCCTACTCTAATCTCACGGTAATAACGATAATCATAATAATAATAAGGAGAATAATAACAACGATAATAAATATAATAACAACGATAATAATAACAACGTAACTCTAGTCCATCGATAATTCGAAGGATCGAACCTCGTTGTCGTACTCTCTTTCTATGACTCTTTTAATTAGTGGACACACAATATAATAAATCCAACACATATAGACTCTTTTCTAATACTCTAATCGTAACTCATTCAAAAATGATATCGTCCTAATTTTCTATACGTAGTCCGTATCGACGTCGATACATCGCGCGCTAAACTTTTTAGTCGAACACGTGTTTGCATTGTGCAAACGAAAAAGGAATTCAGTGCCGAGATTTACTCGTTTATTCGATTCTAGTTTAGGTACGTTCGAATAATCGACGAGTAGCGATCGATGTATCGACTTGGGACTGAATCTACGTTAAATTGGTTGCATTAAATCCGAATCGTGACGTTCAGGAGGGGTGACATCGATAACTGCTTCTACACATAATATCGACTCGGCTAAACTTCAATTCAACAGACAGAGATGTAATATCGAGAACGGCTTCCTTGTCCGTAACAGTTTAACTAAATAAGTGTGCCGATTCGTCAGCCCAGCGAGACTCTGCTCGATCGCTCTGATTTCTGTACGTTCGTAGGTTTCATTCATTCAAAGTTTCGTTTCGTCACTGTTAACTGAAAATCGAGCGCGCTGGGATAAAGAAAGGCCGGCTAAAACTCTCGAATTTTCTTTATACGAGATACGTATGAACGTTTGAAAATTCTTGGCACTACTACCGAGCACACAGTAAATATATATATGTATATATATAATAGCATCAGAACGTGTGGGGCACAGGAACGAAGCTTAGAATCGCGGCTACGTGAAAATTTACCGGACGAACATCGATCGCGACGAGACTAATTGTAAATAGTTGTTCTCGTCCCGGGTGAAAAAAAATTGATGCGATACTAAGCTTTCATGGGTGTTCAATAAGCTACTTGGAGTCGTTCGTGGAAAACTCTCTATTCGAAACGTGATTCCCACACCGGCCACGTGAAACTCCTACCACGAAGAAGCCAACGACAAAACATCCATACGAAATTTAATTCTCGCATCGATTCCCACGATCCTTTCGTCCGATCGATTCGACTGTTAATGGAAAATCGTGGAACGCGCGCGTAAAACTCGTAGCCTCGCGATTTTTGTGGCGTACGCCAATCGGATAACGGAAGTACGACGAACGAATCGTGGAAAGAAGATTTACTGCCCGAATAAGAAAATATCGCTAATGAGATAGTTCAGTTTGATACGAGTGGCTACACTCGGATTGAGAATGTTGGTGAACTCACCTGTCCTGACGGTTCTATCTGACCGAACTTGGTCGACCTCCAACTTTCGAGTATCAGAAGGCAGACGTATATCTTACCAACGGTCATCTTACCTCTGCCCAATTCTGAAAGAAAAGCGTCGATCACTCGTGAGAGAAATCTCTTTCAACAGATTTTTTAAACGGTCCTTTACCTTCGTTCCTAGGTATCAAAAGGTCCAATATCTTTCTCGCCTGCAGGGGCCAAATGCTTCTGATAGTATCCCTCAGCTCCTCGTTCGCTTGGTGCCTCTCGTTGGCTGTAAACAATCATGATCGAATCCGCGTTGCAACGATTCACTTTTACGGAAAACGAATGAAAAATATCGGAAAGAGAAACGCGACTCACCGCTTCGGACTTTGATATTAAGATTCTCGCGAATCAGGGCGAACAGGGTAGTCGTGAAGTTCACCTTCAGGTTCTCGTCCACGGGCATGTTCATCCTGATAAGTTTCTTGTAAGCGAGCCGATTCGGACACTTGTTACCAAACCCCAACGGCGGATCCATGTTCTTCAGCATGTCGTACATCTCCTTGTAATGGATTTTCCCGGTAGCGTTCGGATCGTACTCGGACCAGATTCTAACGAACTCGTCCAAGTGGTGGGCGCCCAAGATCGACGAGTCCCTCGTCAAGTAGTCGAAATTGTCCATGATGACGGCGACGAACAGATTCAACATCAAAAACGAACAGAAGAAGATGAACGAGACGAAGTAAGCGTACGCGATGTTCGACCCGCAGCCACCCTGTTGTTTGCTAGCCTTCGGGTCACAGGGACGATCCTTCACACAGGATAACATGATGTTCGGCCATGCCTCACCGGTCGCGCACCTATCGATACGTTTTATTTAACGTCGTGAACGAGTTTGCCCGTCGTTCTTATTAACACATTTCTACGTGAAACTACGGTATAAATATTTGGAAGCTAAGATCTGCGCCGACGAGTCTTACGAAAACCTGCATAAATATATCTCTCGAGAATTTCGATTCGAATAAAACTGCTTCTACTAATTTTCGTAAGACGCGTCGATAGGCAGACCTTTCTAAGCGAACCTTTCGGAACGAACAAAATTCAAGAAAAATGCTTATGGAGAATCGCTTAAACAATCCGTCTAAGCCTAAACTACGAGTTAGAATTATTTCTCCCAACGGCATGCAAGCAACTCTGTTTCTTTACACGCGTTAATGAATAAATGCAAAAACACCAAAAGCGAATACTGGCTTGGTTCGGTAACTCAATTCTCTACTCGATTACTCTACCATACTTGTGTCCGGTTTTCAAACCGCACGCGAACAGGGCGTAGCTTGGCCCGTTTCATGTAGTGTGTTACCGAGATTAGAAAATCGTCACCACCTCATACACCTTGTTTATTCTTACTCTCCGATATATGACAAGTCCGTCGAGAATTAAGTCCCTCTGATGTCAAATTGCGCGTGTACATATCACTTTATTCAGCGCGGTGCTTATTTTTTTTTTCGCAAACCGATTGAATATCGAAGTGAAAGAAAAAAATAGAAAAAAAAAATAGCATTTATTTTTCGCGTTTGGTTGCATCAGTGTCTTACTTACCGAAAAAGCAACATCAGACCTTGAAGGAAGCTTTGGAAATTGTTGTGCTTGGTAATAGAAGTCTCGGCGTCCAGCGCGATGTTACCGAACACCTGAGACCGGCAAAAAGAAAAACGGCCGCCCGGCCAAAAGGCGAGCGAGGCATTAGCGATTATTTTTTCCTTCCTAACTCCGCTATTTCACACTAACTTCGATCGATCTCGCGACCCTGACTCGATTTTACGTTACTCTTGTCCGCTGGACCCGTCGATCGATCGCTGATGATCGCGTTACGTCGTCGCGAGTCGCGCTACGTAGAGTTTTAGTTTAACGAGTAAACAGTGTACGTGGTGATAAGTGTTAATCTAACCTCTAGCAATACGCCTCTACCAATCCACCACATTAATTACCATCTACTACCTCGTTTACTCCTTTATTATCTCGTTATGACTCGCTCGAGAGAGAATCGAGAATTTCGTTTGTACGTTCGTTAGAGAAACGAACGAAATCCATGGACGTCGTACTAGGATCGGTATGCGAAATTATACTCCGTTGGCTGGTAATAGTAATCGTATCGAAATACGCGAATTCCGCAGATTCTCTCTCGGGGCATATGTCCAAGTTGAACAAATCTAGTGCAAGCATCTCTATGGCACAACTGTCTAGGGGAGGGGTTTTACTCTCTAATTGCGGGAGTTCAATTACAAGAGATTGACACGTCGAGCAGCTCAGTTTCGGTTAAACTTCATGCCAACACAGCCCAGTACTCTCTACTGTTACGATTACTTTTGGCTACCGATCGTTTTTTTTTTTCTTTAGCAAATCGATTTCGAATCTGATTTCTATCTCGTTTTGCGATTAAGCATCGTTCTACTGAATTCGCATATGGAATCGAAGCAAAGTTGGATCGGTAGCTCTTTCGTCGAGGAAAAGTTTACTTTTAGCCCAACTTTCCATAATACTGCTTCGTTTAGCTGCTCGACTCACCGAAATAGCAACATAAGACCGGCGAAGAAGGACTGAAAGTTGTTGTGTTCATCGATAGCTGTTCCTGGATCGTTCGTTATATTTCCAAAGACCTGACAACGGAATTTTATGATCACTAATGAGTCTCGATTGCGTTATCCTTTATCCGACCCCAGGCTCCCCATTTCAATTTTTAAGCAGTTCATAAATGTTTGATACTTTTTTAGTTTAGAAATTTGATGCTCTGAATCTGATCGTTGATATCGGGGCGAGAACATAGTCCTTTTATCGCGCGCTATCCACAGAACGTAAATGTTCTCATTAACGTTTCTAAGAGATCGATGCGTACCTGCATACCGATGATCGCGTAGATGAAAAATAGCATCGCTATAAGGAGACAAACGTAAGGCAGAGCCTGTAATCATAAAACACAGATTATCCCGTATACTCCGACTTCCGTCGAGTCCGTTACATCGTCGACTCACTTTGAAGGATTGTACAAAGGTCCACAGCAAAATTCGTATCGTGTAGCCCTGCCTGAGCAGTTTGATCAGCCTGGCCGCTCGAAACAGCCTTAGGAAACCGACGTTGATGAAGTTCTCCTGTAGTGGACAAAGGAAATTACACTTAAGCCCCGAAAAATGTCGACCATTCGTCGTGGTACCGGCCATTGCTTCGTTACGTGTAGCGTTACGATGTCTTCAAATTGGTCTACATTCTTTCGATGACACCGTCTCGGTACACGAACGAAGCTACATGGAAAAAACTGGAAGGGATTCTTAGTACCCTTTACCCTTGCCTCGATATTCCTCCCGTTACGTTCGCGTAATACGTTTGACCGCAAAATCTCGCGTACTCTTTCGGTTATTATTCTCGAGTCATTTGTACAGGGATTCGAAACACGTTTCTTTCGGATAGATGGAAACGTGGTAGATAATATAGAAGTAGGTGGTTCGTTAACCCATTTGCTGCAGTCAAGCTGACAGCGCATTTGCGGAAGCAAATCAGGAAATTTTGATCGCGCGCATTCATATGCCATTCTATTGTTCTAAGTGTGCGGCTGCTTTGTGTACGCGAAGCGAGTATACGTCCTGTCGGTGCAGTATAAATATAATTGTAACAGGTATAGAATAAGGAATGTTTCGTTGCGTTTGCGTGTGAAGAGATTCGCTTTAGTATAAAAAACAGGCACCTGCGATCGCTGATATATCGTTTCTCGATGGAGTTTGTATGTTATTCGACTTCACGCAGTAAAATTTTACTTGAAGAGTTTGTTGTTTCTTTTTTCGAAGGAAGATAACCGAGAACTTACATACGACTGTAGGAGTAAATGCGTCGAAATTTATACCTTCTTTTCGCCTAGTTGGCCTCCACTGGGCATACCCGAAAGCCGCTCCTAGGGTACAAAAATATACGAGATTGCAAAATTATTTTGATCGATTTCGTTAGTTTCTCTTACACTGATCTGATCTCTTTAATATGCGAATACACTATGTAGAGAAAACAAATATATATATAGCGGAAATTTACATATAAAATGAAGCTTACGTCTGCGTCTAGTCACGACTTGAACTCGAAGTGAGTATCAACGTAACTTTACTTCACGCGAAGCTTGGCTTACCTTGACAGTCTCTAAAAAGTAAAATTTAGCCAACGAAAAATATAAAAAATGTTTCACCTCTGTCGATTCAACAAACCTACTGAAGGAAATACTTAGCAAGCATTTAAGGGAAAATCTCAATTCGATCGGTCTCGACACTCGATATCGACTGCTCAACTATTTCACGCTTTTACTTGACAATAATAATAATAATAATAATAATAATAATAATAATAATAATAATAATAATAATAATAATAATTATAGTATATGCGTAAATGTAATAGCACGACCGTGCTTCGGGTTCTTCATAAAATACGCTTCTACTGCAAAGGAGTACGTAAATACTTGGCGAATACGTGGGTGCTGTATTTATCTTGTTCCAAGTATGTCGCGTTTACTATGCATCGAAACTTCAAAAAGGAACCTTCCGTGTTGTCACGTACCTTTTTCTTCCGATCATCTTTTTCGAACGATCGTTTAAAACCGACGTCCGGTTCCCTTTAAAAGATTTTCATTGTATAATCGTGTGATTACTGACCGTGGTGATTACCGCGTACTTGTGCAGATGTGGAATAATGTACAGTGTGTGAGTGTGTTAGCGTATGAATGCAGCATAAAGCTATGCAAATACATACGAGGGGCATCGAATAAAAAATTCTCGATTATTACCTGTTCTAGCGTTAATATTAATATATATATATATATGTATCTGTACACTGCTGATATACTAAAATAAGCAGCAAAAGGGTTAGAAGGAAATGTAAACACTCGGTATAGATGTAGGTACAATCAAGCGGACACATCTGGGTTATAGACACATTTAATAAAATGGAGCCGAAGTCGGGTTTTTATCTCGTTTACGAAGAAGTAAACGTCTGGACACTCTACTTTCTCCTCTGTTCAAAATTAACACTACGTACTGTCACTCTTAGCGTTTAAGACTGCGGATACCAACTTCACGACATAGCTTGTTTCTTTCTTTTTCGAAGCTCTACGTACCCCGAACTCGATTACGAGGGCGTCCACGATGCTCCCTATCACCGTGATGAAGTCGAATATGTTCCAGGCATCCTTGAAGAAATTCTATACATCATAGGAATAAAAAAAATACGAATAATCGATTAGAAAGTGTTGCTTAATCGACGTTGCCTGTCCTGGCGTCGAACTTCCTTCAAGTAAACGCCGAATCGATACGCGTTTAAGTTACAATGTTTTACAGATCTTTTGAACGACCTCGGTGGAACTCGAAGGAACTTCGAGCCATCGAGATTCGGAAGTCTTGGTGTGTGAAATGGTTTTACGGGTACTAGAGTTAATAAATTACGAGCTTCATTTGATATACAGAGAAAGAGAGGGGGGAAAGAAATGAAATGCTCGAGTCTGCTTTGGGAGCTTCGACCTTACTGCTCTGTGTTGCGCGCGTGTATACGTGTACGTGTACCTGTGTATGCGAGTGCGAGTGCTCGTTTACGTGTGAAAGACGCCTCTCTACGAGTTTAATTGTCAATTAAGAAAATACGTGTGAAGAGTCTTGCTTTAAAGGCCGTTTCTTCTCACTTAAAAATTAAATTCTGGCGCGTCGTTTCTATATCTATCTATCTATTATAAATATCGCAATAACTGTCACACAAAATAATGTTCTACCGTGGGTAAATGAGCCACCCCGAGGGCTGAACTACAGTTTTATAGATTTGACAAATTGAAGAGCCATCGATTGAGTTATTCGAAAACTGGGTTGATGATTTTCAATTTATTTATTGGTACTGATTGATAGTGGAAATAAAACGCGGATTCTTTTTCGATTTGGGCGTTGCTTGTGGTTCGAATGTTACGTAAAACATGAAAAGAGATATGAGAGTGAAGGGGGTATTTAGGCAATTATCCGGGTGATCGATGATCGGGCAAAGTACACGAAGTTAGCGACCGGGATTTCCTCTAGAGAGAAATATCCACTACGGGAGCATGACGTAATAGGTACAATAGCAAGCAAACTAGATAGACAGAGAGGGATAAAGAGACAGAGAGACCCGCGGTTTAATCGCGAGAAGCTCTACTTTTTATCCCAGCTCTTTTTCGTAGCCAGGAAAGAGGTCGCCGTTGGTCTACCGGTTTAAAATATGCAAGCCAATTAAAAAGAGTATCAGCGCAAAAATCTCAACTTTATCGCAGCTTCCTCGGCCAGGTATATGTACGTACGTTACGCTAATCTCGCTTACGTATACCACGCTAGCTTCCCTCTAAAATACCGGTTCAAAGTATAATGTATATACTACGTATCGTAATTCATCTGCGTTACCTACACACAAAACTAGCAATAAGGTGGGAAAGTATTACGAAGCAACTATTCTCACGGCATGCGTGTATGTAATAGCGTTCCATTTTCCACTCGCACCTTTATTCGTTTCGAAATCGATATACGCACTCCTCTTTTCTGGCACCGGTCAAACTTTTCCCGTTCGCTTCTCGATCGGGAAATCACGGATCGACGACGAGGTTTCTCGGTCTTCTCGACAATGCGCAAAAGACGTTCGGCGAAATGACAAGAGGATTTCACTATTTCATTTTTTTTTTTCTCTCTCTCGAAGCGAATATCGCATTTCGAACCAGCGTTCGCTTCTCGTTTACGAGTATTCGAGTGAAATCTCACTGGAAAAAGAATGTAGAGAGTGCTACGATGTATGATCGACAGAGTGGCCGCGTGTGATCGAAGTTTCGTGGAATTTGTTGTTAGTGATTAAAAGGCATATATATTTGATACCTTGCATCCGAAGGCGATGACTTTGAGGATGCACTCAAAGAGGAAAAGGACGGTGACGGCGAAGTTCACGCCACTCAAGGCGTCCACTAGACTTGGCGGCGCGTCGTGATACTACAAAATACACCCAACACACAGACGTGACACAAGCTCCGGACTTTATATCGACGGCCGTTTCTTTTATTTTATTTATCTTTCGTTGGCCAAACACGATTTCATCGGTTCTCTTTGATCATTTTAGTATTACCAAGAATAATCGTTCTTTTCACGTATTTCATCTACGATGGTTCAACGGATCGAACGAATCGTCATCTTTAATTGTTGCTAACAATTTTTCCGGTTCGTTCGTCAAACCACCGTGGTTGCGAAATGAAATTAGACGGAAAAGATAGTTGTACAAGAATACTTTTATAGATTCTACAACTTCTTCTCTGTCTATTTGATCTTCACTTATTTTATCACATTACCTTTAATCTTGTTATAACGCGTTGCCGGAAACATAAGTACACTGTCCCGAACTTTATTTCAACGAAAAGAGAAACGTGAAAACGTTACGATATTTTTAATTGATTCTTCATTTCCGAAAGATCGAAGTGATCTCGTCGCGACGAACGATCAATTTTATTTCCCAAGCAAATCTAACCAATCTTCGAAAGAGCGATCTCCGAGAGACGCGAATTCCGAGACGCGCGCGAGACCAAGTTTATTCCGTGTGCGTGTGCGTGTGTGTGTGGTGAGTGTCGGTGGAACCCGCCCGAAACCGATCCTTCTTTCTGGCGATGGCACAGGAAATGGCATCATGCGTGTGGCGAAAACCGGAGGCTTCGGGGCTTTTCCTTCGATCGAATATTGCCTTCCATTGCAATTTCGAGGCATAGAGAATCGGCACGGGGATTCCGCTAAAGATTTCTCATAATTTTCCGATACTTCGATGCAATCGTTTGTGATTACGCAATAACATCAACGTTTGGCTCGTAACACGCAATCGTTGCAACAAGAGAGGCATTCTTCAATGTCGAATATCAATCCTCCTTTTCATCTTCTTCGTCTTCTAAGCATTTCTACTTTTCTTCTGATTCGTTAGACTCGCTCGCAAAGATCGAAGGAAGTCGGTATTCGAATTCGAAGCGATACACGCATGCAAGGATAATAAACACGTCGACGTGCAGTGATCACGTGCGGATGCAACAAGGCGGGCAGCATGCAAGGAGTAATATCGTTTGTCAAGGATTCCTTAATCCTTTCCGAGGCTGTGCGGCCGATTTCCCCCGTTCGACGTACTATACAGTATGTTTCTACGTATTTTGTAGGAAAAAATAGTTTCTCTCAAATTAAAATAACGATCCGAAGAAAGGAATAAAGAGAGAGAGAGAGAAAGAGAGAGACAAAGGAAAATGTAACAACGTAAATTGAACGTGACAGTTACGCCTTTGTATCTTAGTGTCTCTTGTGTTCTGTCGTGCGAGTGTTCGTGTTTCTTGCTTTAACATATAAATACTAACCTAACAGGATATTGTAGATAAGAAACGCGTTTAAGAGCGAATCAAAAAAATTGTTCATAGCTTTTTTGTACCATTAATTTGAACGCGCTGGTCAAGGCAGCTCGCGATTAAATGCATTCTTAATCAGAAGACAAGTTCTACGTCTCGTATAATGTAACGATCGGTTCGATCGCACAATTCTCGTGAAACGAGAAACGCATTCAGAGCCGAGCATTCGCTACTGTCCTTTACACTTTTACAGACTCGAAGGAGATTAGATAGCATTTCATACAATATGGCATTCTACGTTACGTACAGGTATACACGAGCTTATCGCACTACTAGAAGTTTAATAACTACTGATAGTAAGAAGGATTAAGGATTGAGCAGAAGGCGCAGCTATAGCTCGTTACAATCAGACGTAGAGCGTTTGTTCAGCCCTGGACACTAAAGGTTTTCTAACGGTATACTCGAGTTGACAAGACGCTACCCTTGTATCGTTTCTAATCATTGTCTCTAATTACTCTCTAATAAGCGAAACTTACCAGCTTACTGCGAAAACTGATCGTCGTAAAAAAAAAGTTTGCCATAAAGTAAGTAAGCGATCAATTTTCGACAGAGGTCCGGCTCGAAGCCGACTATTCTAAACGAATAAATAAGTACATTCTCTCGATAAATCTGTTCGATGAGAGGGTGAACGAGGGGGCGGGAACGGGGGTTTCGTTCGGGATTCAGGGATCGTTGTCGTGATTCGAGCTTACCCTGACGCCAAACGCGGCGATCTTCAGTATGCACTCAACGGTGAACAGCCCCGTAAAGCACATGTTCATGTACTTCAGCGTGTTCTTGTACACGTCGCTTTGCCGATGAAACTGCAATGCATACACTGACAACACACACGGGCCGAGAGAGACGGACAAACAGACAGACAGACAGACAAACAGACTGACAGACAGACAGACAGACGTACAAGCCTCTCAACGCGCGCATTTCTCTTTCATTTGCCGATAAACGATCGAAATTTACGATCCTATAAGATGTTCTTTGCCGTTTCACGATGAAAATGGAGAAACGGAGGGAAATCGGGAGGCTCGGACAGAGAGTAAAATCTACGACAGAACCTCGATTCTTATTATTCAAGTTAACGTTCTCATCATTCTCTTATGTTACGAGAGGTGAATCTAGGAAAAGCGATACGATAGGCAAATATCCTTTTCATCTTTTCCCGGTTAGAGTAGACGATCGAGGTTCTACGATGCTCTCTAATTACCGAGCAGTCCGTTCATCGATACGCTTCTGCGACAGAATCGTTATCGCGCGACGAGGTGGAAATTGGCGCGTTACAATTTTAGCGCTTGCGCAAGTTTGAATCTAAGTTGAGACAGAAGCACCCTTCGGCGCTTAGAATACCAGACGCGTCGCGTATCGGCGAACGGTCCCTTCGATCCAATTTTTCAAACACCTATGTGTGTACGTATTATAAGAAACGTGTAAAATAGAGTGCGAAATCTGTAAGTTACACGCTAGTGTGTACATACATACGCGCGTCTACTATTTCCAGTCAACAGAGAAAAGGGGGGTACACACAGGTGTATAATATTAGCATTAACCTAGATACGTGTATCTGCGTACAGTGACGGTGACATTAAAGAAATTCTTTCTTTTTTTATACCGATAGAACGATAGGGACGATTTTACATCGTATAGTTGTTGGAATCGCTATAGCATCATCGGAACGAGTACCATTTCAGAAGTTATTTTCAACGCGATAAGTAATTAACCGGCTATAGCAGTTATTCCATCGACTACACTTTACTGCACGCGAGGATTGATGCATACAGTCCTGCTTGTTGGATGTAAATTCTGAAAATCGGATCTTCGTACCGCTAATACCGTCGGCCAATTTACTTGACGAGGATCAAGTGATCGCTTTTAAGTTAGCAGTTAATTATCCTGTACAATGCGCAACGCGACGATCGAGACAACGATGATAGATCGAAATAGTTTACGATTTCTCGATCGTTGCGTCGCGGTGGGATTAGTATTCGGGTGGGTGAGACTCCGGTGTCTGGAAGAGAGCAACAGAAAAAAACGTAAGGAAACGAAAATTTGAATGAAAAGGATAAGAGCGAGCTAAGAAGAAAAGAACAGAAGAAAGAATGGATGGAGTTAGTAAAGGACTTGCCGTGGATATCCCTTCGCCGAGACACACAGGGACCGTTTTTCTCTCTTTCGTGTCTTTTCAGTTTCGAAGGTGGTAAGGGATTAATCGTAACTCGTGCAGGCGCCCCGTGCAAAGTATACGTGTCGTTATATTTGTGGCCGCAGTAGAATAAACACACATACACATTCGGTGGAAGGCTCTCGCGTCGTCGTTTTCAGTTCTCGCTGGGCAACGCGATCACGAGGTTTGCCAGAGCAGCCAGCATGCGACACGCAGTTCTGTGCGCGTGTGAAACGATTAATTAACAACGATTGTGTGCGCGAGTGTGGACATCGTGTACCAGAACGTGCGTATGCGTAACGTGTCAACATGCCTTTGAACAAAAGGAGAGAGAGAGAGAGAGAGAGAGAAAGGGGGATCAAACGCTTTTCCTTTGGGCTCGGTCGAGACGTTCGGAAAAACAGCGGTCGAGTCTCCGGTCTCTTTCGTCCTTTCGCGACGTTACGATCACATTCAGACATAGCGTGTGACTGTGTGACACTCGTGCGCGCTTCATTCTCAAGGCCATGTGCTGTATTATATACGGTGCGCAAGATGTGTTTTGTTCGCATCGTCAGGCAGTATATAGGCGGATTCGTATCGTCGAATGAAAACATTCGATTAGTCGTGAAAATCATAAAAGTGTGTCCGATCAAGCTGCAACCGTGGTTTCGATCCAGGTATTAATATTGTTTCGTGATTGCAATATGCCACTACGTGTCGCGTGCGTCCGCTGAAATTTTTCTAAAAACGTTCAACTCCGTCAGGTTTGCAAGACCAGTTGCATCTACGTATAATTCTTTGAAATACTGTCCACGGTTCAGCCTTTTGACGACAAATGAATATAGCAAACTGTGCAACGATCCAAGTAATAATAATAAAAAAATGAACGAATTAAGAGAGATAGATAAGTGGTACGAAGCGCGGTCTAAGACACGTGGCTTCGTGCGCAGAGTTTGTGTTATGCCGCGACTCTTCCCTTTTCTTCGGAAAAGCCGTTCTCATTTTCTTTTCCGTTTCCGAGTTCCGAAGTCGTCGATTCGAATCGGATGAAGCTTGTGCAACGCGTCGAACCCCGCCACCAGTTCGAACATGGGCTTGCCAAAGGCGTAAATACGAGTCGAACGCACGTCGTGTGTATGTGTGTACGTGAACGTGTGTGCGTGATCGTGGGAGCACATCGATAGTCGATAATCGGTTCATCTCCACGCGTCTTCGAGGTACAATTACTATCGAAACGAGGACATAGCAGCGGGCATGCAGTAAGAGGATCGGGAAACAATAAACGGCAACGAAATCGAATCGAACGGAATGTAACGAAAGTAACGCACAATAAAACAGAAAATAATACTGAATGCGGTGTTTGAAACGTAACGCGAACGCCATAAAATTATACAGAATGTATCGTACGAAGACGAATTACAAATCATATTTTAATCGAGACTTTTAATCTATTATTTATTTTTGCGAAAGACGTTTATGGCATTCGCTCGCGTTTGTCGTAGAAATAAAAGTGTCTCGATTCCGGAACGAAAGGAGCAACAAATGATAAATAAGCGAATCGAGACACGAGGGTTGGAACAAAGGTCTGCATCGAATGGAGGAAAGAAGAAGAAGAAGGGTAGAAAGGTGTATAGTAGAGTATAGGGTCTCGATTCCGAAAGAGGAAGGAGACACAAGAGAGAAGTCAACACAGCTGTGTACACGTATCAACGGATGACAATTATACAGAGAGCAATAAATAAATTGGCAGGCAAGAACAACAATGTCCTCGTACAGATCGTAACGTTAGATATATGATATCTTACAGTCACTTCGTACTCTCCATCGTGCATCGTTATTCCCAACGGAATCGGGAGAATCGGTAATAATCGGTGTTAGGCTGCTTTTCGATTGGTTAAAGTTGCCGAAACGCGAGCGAAACTCGACTAGAACGAACAACCGGTATCGGCCGACAAAAGCTTACGTAAACGTGTTTAAATGGATTTAGCTTCTTTCCGGCTCGTGTTCCGCGTCGTACGTTATCAGGCTCGTAACGTCCACAAGAAAAAATCTGTTAGATTTCCCTCCCCGAGGGAGAGAGGAGCGGGTACGCCCGTTCTCTCTCGAGGAGAAGGAAGAAAAAGACAGAAGAGCGAACGAACGAATCGTGGATGCTTACCTTCATCATGAGCAGCAGTGTGTTCAATACGATGAGACACATGATAAAGTATTCAAACGGCGTCGATACCACTATACTCCAGATTCTGAACTTTACACTTTTCCGATCTCTCGGCATGTACCTTTCCAACGGCCGCGCTTGGATCGTGAAGTCTATGCAAGATTTCTGAAACGAGCCCCAAATGATTATCCACGTCCATCGGTATTTTCCTCCGCGTCGATCTTTGGTCTACGAGAAAAGAAAACGTGACAAGATCGTTTCGAGGGTGTTTCGATCGAACCTGATTCTTGTCGATTTCGCCGTCCTGCAATTCGGCTTCTCCCTGCTCCTGGAAAGTGATGATGATCAAGGCCACGAAGATGTTCACGAAGAAGAATGGGAACACGATGAAGTAGACGATGTAGAAAATGGACATCTCTATACGAAAATTCTGTATGGGGCCCTTGTCCTCGTAAGTGGCCGCCATCGAGTTCTGCAATATCTGCGGCCAGCCCTCGCCGGTCTGTACTGCGAACAACGTTAACATCGCAGCCATCACGTTGTCGTAATGAAACGATTGCGTGCTCCACTCCCGTTTCCTGGGCTCCGGCAGCATGCCATTGTCTTCGAAAACGAAATATTGACCCCTGCGACGGAAGGATTACCATGAGACAAGCGAACAAACGAAAAAACGAACAACGTTCTAACGATTGTTTACGATAGATACGCTTTACCTAAGCGAAGATCGAGAGCGAGGATCGACTGTAAAAAAGACGAAGATGTTCGTACTCACTGGCATTCCTCTTTCGTGTATTTGCTCTCGTCGGTGCAGAAGAAGAACTTCCCGTTGAACAGCTGCACCGCGATCACAGCGAATATGAATTGAAACAATATGTACACTATAAGAATGTTAATGACATTTTTTAGACTGTTCACGACGCAGTCGAACACCGCCTTCAGTTTCGGCACTCTCTTGATCGTCTTCAACGGTCTGAGCACCCTCAGCACTCGCAGCGATTTGATCGTCGAGAGATTCTGCCCGGCCGAGCTACCGGTCATGTCGAACGCGAACGATACCGCGGCGCATATCACCACAACGGCGTCCATAATGTTCCAGAACTCGCGCAGGTACGAGCCCGGATGAAGGATGATCCCGAGATCGACTATCTTCAGTAGCATCTCGACGGTGAATACACCGGTGAACGCGTAATCGAAGTAGTTCAGTACTTTGTTTCTCGGCGATTCCTCCCACACGGGATCCTCGGCGGCCAACGCGATACTCGACAACGTTATCACCACCATTATGAATACGTCGAAGTACCTCAAGTTGACGACCCAATGGGCGGCTCTTCTTATTCTGCACAGACGAATACGCGCGCACCGATGAGAAGTCTCGACTTACTCGTCGACTCGATCCGAATTCGAGAAAATAACTTACGGATTCGTAGGGGACAGTATAAACATGGAGGAGTATGGCAGCATTGGTTTTGGTCCCGTATCATCGTCTTCGTCCTGCTTTTTCTCTTCTTCGGATGACTGTTTCTCACCTTTACCGTCTTTGCTGAAATCCCACGAGTATTCGTTCCCTAAACGATGTTGGATCACGAGGTTACGGGTGTACGGACGACGATCGAAAACTTACAAATTCTGGTTCGGACTCGGAGGACAGATCTCTACCTTCGGCGCGTTACCGTCCTTCGGTTTTTGCAGAGTCTGGATCTCCTTCTCGAGTTCCTGCGCTTGTTTCTGCTTGTCCTCGTTTTCCTCCATGTTTTCGGCGGCGCTCAATTCTTGCGCGTTCGCCAGATTGTCCACGGCGATAGCCAAGAACACGTTCAGCAGCGTGTAGTTGCCGAACAGCACCAGCACGATAAAATAGAGCGAGTAGACCATGCCTCTCTTGGTACCACCTTGCGACTCTATACCCTGATACATCACTTCGTTCCAATCTTCTCCAGTCAGGATCTGAGACATCCCATCAAAACCGAATCCGTTTATTACGCGAACTGACAATGTGCAACGACGAAGTCTCATTGGCATGCTATTAGCAGAACTAATCGAATCTGTTCCTCTTTCTACGAAAGCTCGTTTAAGGATGCGAGATAACAGGAAAGACCATGTCTCGTATTCTCTTTCCTTGAAAACAAACGACTACGATCGGTAGTAACAAGCTACTGGCGAGAACAAAAACTCGCGAGTGTCGTGTAACTTACTTGGAAGACAGTGAGCAACGCGATGGGAAAGGTGTTGAAGTTGGTGGGCGGCGTGCCTGCTTCGAAGTTGAACTGGCCGCCGAACAGCTGCATGCCGAGCAGCGCGAATATGAGAATGAAGAGGAAGAGAAGGAAGAGCAGGGATATGATGCTACGCATCGAGCTGAGCAGCGATATTACGAGGTTCCTCAGGCTCTTCCAGTATTTGGTGACCTTAAAAATTCGCAGGAGTCTAAGGGCACGTAGGACGGAGAGGCCGAAAGAGCCGGACTTCAACGCGGACCAGATTACTTCGAAGATCGATCCGGAGATGACCACGCAGTCGAAACGGTTGAAGCTCGAGTCGAAGTATGTGCGAGGACCGAGCGCGTAAACCTTTATGAACATCTCCAGCATGAACAGGGCCAGGAACACGAATTCCGCGTAATCTGTCAACATTCATGTACTACGTGTTAATACGATCCATACAGGGTGTCTCAGAAAACGTGTTAGAATCGAAGATGGGTGATTCTGAAGGTGTCTCTGAACAACAAATGTGAAGTATGGCGTGGTTTCTGAATTATTAACGAAAAACATTGACCAACGAGAGCACGCGGGGTCAGCCACAGGAGTGTTGGCTCGGATCGTGACCAGCGTTCTCATAATTTTTCGCGCACGGCTCGCTTCCCCTCTTTTTCGCCCGTATTTCGATCCCCACTACTATTCTCCTCATGCGCCTTCGCTGACCATGCCTAGCATATCCCCATCAAGTACCAGTCCCCACCATGGTCGCGTCGTCCCCACTTTCCGGCCGAGCGAAAAATTATGAGAAAGATGATCGTGACGCCCGGCTGTAATCGTCACGATCCGAGCCAACACTTCCGGGGCGGTACTTGCGCCGACCGCGAGCTCTTATTCAACAGTACTTTTTGTTAATAATCCAGTCACTGAACCCCATTTTGCAAAAGAAAATTGTTGTTCACCCTGTATTGCCGCGCGTAGTATTAAATAAAATATTATCGGGTACTCACAAAGAAAATCGGTGAGCCATTCAGGTTGATTGTAATGTTCCACGGCCACGCACACGGTGTTGAAGAACACAAGAATGATGACGAACCAGTAAAAGTTTTGCGATTTCACCGACTTTCGTATCCAGTATCTGAATCTTTTCTCGGCCAGCCAAAACTGATTGCACGGCCCTTTCTCCTTCGTCGACGAGGACCTCGAGAACCCTGCGAAGCAGATGCGAATCCGTCGTCATTCGTTCATTTTTACGGCAACTAGCAAACCGGGAGCTGTAGAAGTGGTACTCACCGTCGTCCTGGTCGTCGTCGCCTTCCTCTTCCTCTGTGTCGGTGCTTTTGCTCTTTCCAATCTTCTTCTTTTTCGCCTCGGCTCTTTTTCTTCCTACGAGAAAGACACGCATGTATACACGTCGTGTACATTTTTCCTCTTTATTAATAATAACTGGTCGCTCGGGCAAAGAAAATTTTTCAAAAATAAATCGAGTCCCTCGAGGCACGAACCTTCTAATATGTGCTTCTTTTCCTCTTCCGTGGTCCTCTCTTCGGCGAGTATTACCTCCTCTATAAATAACAGAAAACAATATTTTTATTATACTTTGTGCATGAACGATCGGTACAGGGAAATAGAAGAGAATCGATCTCGCTAAACGATGCGTTAAATTACTGGTCCAGAGAGGACAAAAGCTACTAGAGAGACTATAGCCTAAGGCAACGGTACTGCTCGCGATCGATATGTATATTATGTATAATCGATATATGTACAGGTACACATATACGTATGTACCATTGGCATATGTTGACTTTCTAACCTGCTTTGCAGATCCAATTCAGGTAGCAGTACAGTTCATGTTCGAGCTGCTGCTGTCTTCGCAATTTGAGGAAGGACTGCCGGTTCTCCACTTTCTCTCTCTCCTTCGCAAACTCTCTACAAGCGTTACACAAATGATAAAGAGCCGCTTACGGATGGGACGGGGATGTTCGATCTCTTTTACGATTACTTATGTATGAGTTACACAGGTGTCGATTCAACTTTATATTCAAATAATTACACTAGCGAGTCTTTTATCGAGGATATTACATTGAGACTGGGATTGCTTGAATTTATCGGTGACGTTTACGGAAGCATTGAGAGGAATGTACGAAGCGTACGATATCTCCAATTCCTCCAAATATCGTTTGATAGCATCGACGAAGATTACAACTTATCTGCATCCTCTTTGTTTAACTTTTGAGTTAAATCGAATTGTCTAAGCCGTAGGATGCGTTGTATTGCCGGTCGGATATAACTCGTATATTACTACTGTGCGTACTGTGCGTGTGCGGCGCTAAGGCAGTAAGTACTAAGAATAGTAAGTAGCGCTTTACTCTGGCTTCGTTACTGAAATCAGGAATGGAACGCGAGCAAATACAGAGAAATCTAGCGCGATAAACTTCGGTGGGTGGTGGGCGGGAGGAAGGGGGAAGATCGATTCGTTTCGAGACCTGCTTGAGTGATCCACTTTAAGTAGGCACTGAACGCAGTCGTGAATAGACGCTTTCTCTTTGCTTTCTGATAAGCCGCTCGCCTCTCGACGCGTGTTCTTTCGTTCGAAAACTCCCTGACGAACAGAAACAATGATAATCGGTCGCTCTTTAACCGGGTCTTCGGCAACCCGAGCCGATCCAAGAGTCCGTGCACCCCAAATCCGAACTCTCCTCGTTGCTTTACGACAATTTGTTATATGAAATTCATTTAATCCTCGTCCACCTTTCTCCGTAAATTTAATATAAAAGTATGGAAGAAAATATTCAGAAATTTTGATATGAAAAACATAAGCAAGAATCGTATCGATGGACGAAGATTAATACACGAATATGACACGAGTCTTTTGCACGTTTTCGAGATAGGATGAGGGTCGCGATAAAAATTGATAACGAGAGTACTCACCCGCTCAGGACACCGAGAACTAAGTTCAGCATGAAGAATGAGCCAAGGACGATCAATGGTATAAAGTAAATCCAGTTGTACGTGCTGCCGAGAGCGTCGTTTGTCTGGAAATTCGACCAGAGGCCACGTGAAGCCACGTTTACGTGTGCGAACGCGAATCATCGTTTATCCAACATCCAGGCTGTTTTAACTTTTCGTTTCGCGCGCATCGATCGCGTAGATCGAAACCAAAAGTGGCATACGGCATACATATAGCAAACAACGAGATACTTAAACGGAATCGCTTTTTCTTTTCAACCCCTACTCTCCCTTTCGTTTAGATTCTATCTAGTACTCTAACAATTTTTATAACCCATTTTTAATATTCATTCTTTTATGAAAATCCACGATATCGTGAAATTAGTTCTTTCGTCGTTGCATTATTGCAACAGTGAAATGCAACGATTCAAAAATAGATAAGAATATCGCAAAGCCATTTACGTTATACGCGTTTTCAAAAACTATTCCCACTTTCTAAAAGTATCAAAAACATCGAGAAACAACTCGCGAGCATCGTCAAAGGTTTTTCTATTCCTGTAACGATGCGATTTCGAGTTGTACAATATCGAACATCAAAGATTTGCGAAGAGGGCTGAAACTGACAGTGTCATACTGAGCAAGGTGAACATGTGGGTCAGTGTTAGCGTAAAACACGTCTGCAAGCAAACTTTTCATCCTCCTTGATTCGACGGTGAACGTAACGTATAAAATAAATAAAGTAAAACACGGCGGAAAGCGGTAGTTCATCGGGCCACAGACACAGAGATCGAAAAGGTGAAAGAGAGAAACATGTAGACGGTTAAACACCGAAAAAAAATCGAGTGTTGAAATAAACATCACATTTAAAAGTATCGAAGAGTCGAAGAATGATAGGGCAAGCACAATCGAACGAGATACGTATTGATATGATGCGTGGAACGCGTCGATCGAAGACAATTTATCATTCCAGTCGTTTGTATTTGGCTCGGGAGCTTCGAATTTGTATACGATTAGTCGATTGGAAGAAGGGTCGGAAATGTTCATGCACGTGAAATGGTGTATGTAGAGATTCCAAAAGGTGAAGAGGGACAGAAGATGAAAGGGAGGCTTGAAACACAGGGAATCCCGTTTGTAGTGCAATTAGAGAAGTGGAGTTCGCCAAAAACAAACGACGGTAGAATAGAAAAAGTAACGGAAGAACGCGAACGCGAAGATCTTAAATAGTCGACGGGAGGATACGTATAGATAAGAAACAGATATACATAGATATAGATAGATGGTACAGAGAGTTTTACAACACTGAGAGACATATCTCTTGCTTTACCCAGTACAATATGGCAGTCCAGCCCTCCATAGTGATGCACTGGAAGACAGTGAGCATGGCGAATCCGATGTTATCGAAGCTGGTGATGCCGAAGTTTGGTCCCTCCCAGTGATCCATGCACGTCGAGACGTTCGCGTCGCACACGTGGGCCCCGAACGGCGCCTCCGATTTGTTGTCCGTGTTACACGGGCTCGCCTGTTCGCCCTCCTTCACGATTACACCTAAAACGATATCCGTATCAGATCTGCCTAGCCTCCGGCACAGTTCGCGGGTCGATGTTCCCGTTTGCCGAATGACCGGTCAGACATCGAGTTTTACCAAAACGGGGCTACATTTCTTTCGCACGACATCGATTATTACCTTAATCCATTTTTCTAATTAAGAATCTTAATTATTTTACGAATTGAACACGAATATGAAGGGTGGATCCGTAATCCATTGAACAGGAACGGAGGAAGGAGTAGGTTGAGAAGGAGTCGTTTGGACGCTACTCACTGATATCCCTGATGCTGTAACACGTTTTATGCAGAGTTCCCGAATAAAATTCGAGACCGATGATGGCGAATATCACGATGGCGAAAAGTACCAGCAGGCCGATCTGCAGAAGCGGGGCCATCGCCTTGATGATAGACTTGAGCACCACCTGGAGACCTATTGCGGATAGAAAAAGTTCGACAGGAGTAATTAGGCCCAATCACCGTGCCCTCCAAGCGATTCACGTGTCTCTTAACTCGACTCGTTTCAACTCAACTTTCATTTCTTCTTTTCACTTTATTTTTACTCTCCTCGCTGCTCGGGGAAGCGTGCGTGCTATATATAGTATGCATACTCTTCACCGCTAATTTTCAAATCGCATCGCATTCGAAGATGCGTTTCCTGGTTGAACGTTGCACACAGTCAGATTGAAAAGAATCGGGATACTTCGTTCTCGTTACAATGGACACAGCATACAACTCTCAAAAGATATACATATATAATATAGATCTATTTGGGTGGTGCTACGTAAACAAAATAATCGTTCTAGCGTTGCAAGGCATCTACGTGTAGATAATATATAGATATAGAAATATAATATAGTATATACTTGCAATAATATAATTAATTACTACACTGAGATCTACGAGCATAATATGTATGTACGTCCGAGTAAACGTTAGTCGCTCTGTTCGCTCGTAATCGGATCTACGTAGCAGCTAAATCGATGAACCTCGACGAAAAACGGATATATCCGGTCGAACCGAGCACGAAGTATCCGAGCACGAATCGCGGGGTGGCGATTGCGCGCGTTCCTCGAGCAACGAGCCCTGATTCCTCGTCCTGCTCTAATTTCAACCGACAAAAATTAGCCCGCTCCGTGCGGGGTATAATCGTGACTCGACAGCGAATTTGGCCAAGACCCGAAATTTCTAAATCAACTTCTACTTGTTACGAACAGTTTCCTCTATGCCAAAAACGAGACCAGGCGAAATTTCGTTTGAACTCGGCTGAACTTTCTCTCTTTTTATCGTTTCTCGTTGTCATTATTGTTGTGTTTTTTTTTTGCGATCGGTGTGCCGAATTGTATTGAAACGCTACTCACTCGGTATGCCGGAGACAAGTTTGAGCGGTCGCAACACGCGTATCGCACGCAACGTGCGCAGATCCATATCCAGTTCTATGCCCTGCGAGAACGCCGTGATGAACCTGCCCCAAAACACACACACCCCGCCACGCTTTACTACTTACTACTCTATTACACTAATACTTCACGCTACTTAAATACTTAAGCTACACAACTAGGTGGTTTAACTATGTATATGCGTTTCTATGGCCTATGTAAACCCGTTTGCCTTGGGAGAAATGGGAGAGAGAACCGTCTAATTGGGCTCGAATCTGGGACCGATATATCTTCGCTTCTTCTTCTTCATCTTTCATCTCATCGAAATCAATTTTGTTTCGACTTGGTACACGTTTCGTTAGGCATTGGTTCTTTTTCTAAATTGATATCGAAAGGGGGATGAAACTACGCGCCGCCTATGCGTGCCAAAAGTGACTACTTAAAGAAACGTATTTTTCGAAAAGAAGTTCAATTAGAAATGTTTTAATCTGGAATTAGTTTCGTTACATCACTTTTGGAATACACGTACGACATCAGATGCGATTTTGAAGGAGACTATTCTTTTAAGAGTAACTATGAGATCTCTAAACAGGGTTCGAGTAATGATTATCTCTCTATGAACGTTTGTCAACTTATCTTGAAACGATGAAGCGATCGTTCTACCAGTTACGGGTTAAGCGCACGATCGCGGAAGGCTTCGAAGAAACTCGTCGATCATCGATGGGATGGGGGGATGGAATCGAGCAACTAATTAAATGTTTAAACTGACGAGCTTCTTTCAAAGGGGGATTTCCGCCGTTGGACAGAGGAGGGAAGTTCTTATTGAATTACTCACGCGAGATTCTAATTCTAGATGCTGTTGAATATAATCCTGCCGGCTATAACTCTATAACTCTAGTTTCACGAAGGTGATAAAACGTAACATCCACCGGGGTCGTTCAACTTCCTCTCTAGCCGGAAAACTTACCCTTACTGTCGTTCGTTCGGCTATAAATACGTTGGTTCGTTCCACTGGAAACATCATTTTTACATAGTGCGAACGACCTCGACGGATAAATCTAGGAATGATTACGGATTACCGTAGCCCTAAAGATACTTCGCTATCGGGGAAATCGTAACTAAAACTTGGAGAACGGGAAAAGTTCTCGAAGCCAGAGGATTTTTACCGAGAACTCTTGTTCGCGTGGAAGAAAAATTGATTTCATTTCGGCGAATGATACTTTCTCGGAATAGGCGAGACTTTGTTACCGCGCGTCCACGTAGAGAAATGACGCTTTTCCCTTTCGATGATCCTTCGAAGGGAAGAGAGAAATTATCGGGTTATCGAAGGAAGACGTACAAGAGTGGAGGATATCTCGGTCGAAGAGTCTAAAGAACTCAGCGGGACTATACGAACTCGGTCTCTCGAGGGTGTCTAAAAGGTACACACGACTCTCTAGCAATAAAAACACGAGCTTGCTCGAATACTTGTTACTGCTCTAGGACACGTACCTATTTACCAACGTATAGTATCGTCGGGTCTATCGGTCGGTGATCGTGGCTAATGACAGTTCTGCTAAATATATAGATATACCTGCAGGCCAGTAACTCTTGCGTCAATCGTGTAAATGTGTCTTTCTGCTGCGACATCGTTTATATTACTTGTACCGCGAATTTCGTCCAGAGTCGCGTCTATGCTATCCCGAGTCAAATTCTTTGGAACTTCTTCAATTCTTTATTGCACAAACTAACATGAATTTCGTGATGTAAGAAAGTTCTTCGACGTTCGTGCACTCGTTACAACGAATTCTTAGGTATCACAGACGGAGAACGAAAAATTTAATACGAGCTCGGTAGTTACTTGGTCGTTTGAAATTTTGTTTTTTTTTTCGTGTACGTGCGTGTACGTGTCTAGTGATACGTCCGGTTCGACTCTGGTAGTACGTACTCTCTAAGATAGTACGAATAAACGTGTGCAGAAAACTGAACATAAACGCAGAAGATAGAGCAAGTGGTATATAACTAGCGACTAGTTCACGCAATTCCTCTAGACTCTAGAGAGACAGTAGAGTGTACAATAATTAATAATACGCATATAGATAGTAATATAATAAGACACTCGAATTACGCAAACCACGTGGACACAGAGAATATACGTGTGTGTATATATGTATATCACGTTCAATCATAATATCGATCATCAACTGGCAACGATCATCTAGCGTCAATCAACTGATCTAATAACACCCATAGCCTTCTAAGTGGTGGTCAATCAACGATAAGAAACGGAACGCAACGATAAGTAAACGACGTAAAAGTTTATTAGCACGGGAGAACTAAATAAATGAGGAACTAAAAGGACGGAGACTAACGAAAGGCAGAGATTAAAAAGTACGTAGTACGATATAGACGAATAAATGTATAACAGGTGTTAAAGTATATATGTACGCAGATAAATTAGCTTGATGCTGGTCTCTCGCTTGCCAGAACTAAACGTCGACCCAACAACGAGTTAAACTAAAGCAAAAGAGAAATATAGAAGAGAGGACAGACTGAGACAGAGAAGGGAGATATAAAGAGAAACTAAACGGTCGACGAAAAACTAAGTGTGGCTGGTTTTAATCAAGAAACGTTTTAAATATCTAAGGAGACTAGTCGAACGCACACAAACTGCCAGGAACAACGGGGGGATATTAATTAATTATAGTTAGTTAATCTGCTCGACTGTTCTCTGTTACTGCACTCTGTACTGTTTACTTTGATAAATAGTGGCGTTCGTACACGTATAACAAATCGTTTTGTTTGCCGTTTCACAGAACTGTGACTGACTCACTTGGAATTTTCGAAACCAGCTTTAGCGGTCTGAGGACCCTGAAGGAACGTAGCATACGCAGGTCGACGTCCACGTTTGTTTCGGCGAACACGGTCATCGACCTAATATCCAAGGATCACTCTAGAATCTATCTGTTCCGCCGGAATCGTTCCGATCGACGTGCGATCTCCTTACAACTTAACATCCTTTCGGAGAAAGATCCTTTCCACCTTCGTATCTCTACTATTCCATTTTTTATCAATCTCATTTAAACCCTCGACAGTCGATGCAAATCTCACCTATTCTCGACTCGCATCGGTTTTCACAGATAAAAAGTTTGATACGTAAACGAAATAGATGCGTTACAACTTTGAGATAACAAAATCGCGTAAGGTCGTCGAGGGTTCAGAGCGCAGACAACTGCGAAAGGCTTTCTCCGTAAAGGGGACTCCTCGAGGCGAAATCGGGGGGAATCGGGTAATTCGTAACAGACGTGAACGCGAAATCGACATTGGAAACTCGCGGTGGGAATTCGATCGTAACCTGACCAAAGGGTCGTATGAAACAAAGCGTTTTAACATTCTCTTCGTCCACTGTTTTCCTCTCCGCGTGTCTGCTCGAACGCTTTCTAGTTCTTCTCGCGACCGTCGGCGAAAGATAGATAATGCGTTTGCACGAAGGAGAAGAACACGAGGGAGAGAGAACGAGAGATGACGTGAGTGAGAGCTTCGCGACAGAACAAATGTGTACACAACGATCGAAATTAAGTGAGACCCGAAGCGAGCTTTCGCGAATTATTATTTCGGAAGGATCGCAGTTTTCGACGTACGTAGGAATTTTACAAAACTCTCGAGATTTCGAGATTCTCGAAAGCTGGGATCCTTCTACGGGGTACAGTTTTCCCGAAGGAAGAGGGGGAAAGATAGAAAGAACGTTGAAAGAGAAATGTATGTTGGCTCACCCGGTCACCACGACGAAGAAATCCATGATGTTCCAAATGTTTCTCAAATAGGAGCCACGGTGGAGGACGAAGCCAAGGGCGAGGATCTTGAGGCTCGCCTCGACGCAGAAGATCGCGAGGAAATAGATTTCGGTGGCCTCGAGCTTCTGCGCGAGTATGGTCTTGTCGTGCTTCGGCAGGTGCTCCTCTAGCGCGAGGACCACGCAATTGGCGATGATGGTGAGCAGGACGGCGTACTCGAAGGGCGGCCACTCGATTATGAACCGTGTATGCTTCCGAATGCAGTTATCCTCCGATAGGATGAACAACGACGTGGTACCCTTGCCGCCTCCCCCACCGCCACCCGCCCCTCCGCCCTGATCCCGGCCTGGCGCCATGTCCACCAGACCAGGTACCTGTACGCAATAAAAAAATTCGCATTTATTCTCTTAACTATCTCGAACACACATACAGTGATCATTTATAAATTAGAAAAAGCGATTTCATATTGAAGATGAAGAAAGAAACGAAACGAAAGATCGATGAGAAAGGTGAGCGGCACGATGAGGACCAACTGCAATTATACTTCCTCTAAAGTTTAGAGACCAAAAGTCCTAAGAAAGTCCTAAGCTCCGAAGGCTTTTTCGAGCGAAGTACTTACCTGCCCTCCAAAGCTAGTCCAGTCACCGAGACCACTCAGTCCGGCCAATCTCGGCCTTCTCCTGTACTGACTCGTGTATCCAGGGTCCCTTTGTGCCGCCTCTTGCGCTGCCAACCTGCAACACATCAACCGATGCGAAACGAGTTAGTCGCCGTTAGAGTAAAATCGTTCGAAGTTCTCTAGTGACGCGGCACGCTGCCACCAAAGAGGATACATAATCGATTTCCCAAACTCCGTTCACCGCGAAAAACACCATAATCGAAGGCGAAATAGAATATTTATTTATTTATTCCTCGAGTTAACGAGAACTCTTTTTATATACATAGGAATATAAACGAGCAGAAGAATTGAGATAGTAGATTTTACAGACAATTATAGAGTCTATAGTTCATATAGATATAAGTTAGGAAGAACGTTTATTTATTAGTAATGCGAAACGAGAAAGATGAGTGAAGCTTCCGTCTAATGACGTGACAGAGTCATTGAATATATGAAACAGATGACCGAGTTTATTAACTTTATATTTTATATTTGAAATCTATTGATCGATCGCACGTAAATCCTACGAGGGAACCGCTCGAGACCTGAGGATTTAAGCACGAGCAAACACGAATGATCGTCCGGGGTAAGAACGCGTGAAAGTGTCTCGCGAGAGAGCTCGTTAATGGCCGCCTCGAGCATATAACGCGCCGCTCGGTCTAATTAACAGCATTAGCCGAGACTTTTACAGTCGGGGATCCTACAGCGTGCGTGGCTCTCTTCTCGTAGGAGAGAGAGTGCAATCAGGGTAATGTAATAACTCCATGACAGAAACGGTGCACCGATACATCTCGGTGCGTGCCTTCCAGCACGTCCTCCTCTCTCCTTCACGATTCTGAGCATCGTTGCTGCTCCAAGATTGCTTCCCTATTCAACGAGGCTTGATTCTCTATTCACCCGCAATCAGCGTTCCAGCACTTTTGAAAAATTTCGAACGCGTCCGCAAACGAGATGACCGATTCTTTTTGTATTGCTTCGCGTTTCATGCGATCCGTCACCCATCATCCACATAAACGCTGAAGCCCGTTTCCAGCACCGATCGCAAACGGTTCGCCGCGAGATTGTTTTATTAAAAAGCACTTGCATCGCCGAACGAAATATACATTTTTATCGGTCTTCTCCATGATTCGCGTGCGAGACATCGCTTGTCAAATACAAAAATGATGATGTGGCAGGAGATTGACATTCAACCCACATTTGCTAAGTCTCAGAATGGCCTCGAAACTCCTTTCGGAAAATTTTCGGATTCCAAACAGGATCTTTTATGTTAAATCGAATTAATATTAAGATCTCGATTTACGATCACGTTTAATCTCGTTCGTCGGTGTGATTTCTGAAGCGAGCAAGGCACGCGACATTTTCGGACAATTAATAATGATTTAATGTAATACGTCAGCAGGCCACAGATACCGAGTCCATTACCGATGCCAGGAATAATTTCCCACCTACGCCGAGCGGTTCTACCTGCATACGGAACGCATTATCACGGTATTATCACTCGGCCGCGGTGTCGTAATAACAGTAACAACGTTATTGTCGAACGATCCATACTCGGTTATTACGTCAACGACTAATCGTGTTCCCACAGATTTTCTGCGCACCTAGCAAATTCATTTTCTCATCCTGAGTCGAACAACGCAGTCAATAAATAGTTAAATCTTTCTGCTTGAACCGGTCATCGATACGTTTATGAGAAAAAGCGTGGAGACCACGGACGGTGTGAAGTATTAAACTCGGGAGACATCGTTCGTGAAATGAAATCAGCGTGTTTTGGCAGCGAATCATTAAACGGAGGAGAGTCTCCACCAGATTGTCCGTCCGCTCGCTTCATCTCCGGCGCGGCGCAACCGAGCGGCGTTGAATTATTAAAATCGAGACGAGAATAATAGATAGAGCGCGCTCCGTTACGGAAAAATCGATACTACTCTCGAAATGAACCAGCTGCCTCACGTAGCGATGACTCGACAGCGTGGCACGATGCAACGCGTCGACTAACCAGGTTTCAGCTGTCTCGATGATAGTTCTCCCACCGCAACAGGTGCAAATGTTATCGCTGATTACACGCGGACGAAAAATTGACAACTTCGCGAATCGTACTCTTCGAATCGTGTATCGCAATTATAAAGCCAAGTATCTTAAACTAATTAGGTGTACGATATAAAATATTCCGTAAATCGCACGGTATTTACACTATTGCATCGTGCATAGAGGATCTTTGATCGGTTTCATAGGCGCGATACACCGTGTCTCTCGATTCTCTGCGCGCAGACATCGATTCGGCAATTTAGCTCTAGGAGCATCGTGCTTCCGAGAGATTTACGACAGGAATTGTTGCTGACGCCAGATTCCTAGAATTTCACAGTAAATTACGTGCAACGGGCATTAACTAACCGAGGTTAAAATTTCGGGTAACGCGTCGTCCCATTTCCGATTGCGACGAACAAACGACAAATTGATAGTAGCAGTTGATCGCGAGCCGAAAAAGCGTCGGCTGATCGCGATTTATGCGAGGCAAAGCGATCCAAGACTTTTTACCAGCTCGCGGAGGCCCGTGCCAAACTCTCGTGTCGCCTGCCGTTCGCCTTTTTTACTCGCGGCACAATTAACACGAGGATTCCCTCTCCCTTTCGGCCCGCGAATATACAGGATTCGATTCTAGGAAGCTGGTTGCCAGGAGGCTTCTCTTCGTGGATCAACGAACCGAAAAACGTTCCGTCGTAATTCTCTCGGCACGCTCGTGCTTCCGGAAAGGCCGATTTCCCGTTTACTCCGAGCCTGGTTCTCGGTTTAGTCAGAATTCAGTAGTATAGGTCGGCCAATAGTCTGACAAGTAATGGGATCAAAGCGCCGCGCGATACAATCGCTACAAAGATTCCATCAACGGTTCAAATGCACGCCTCTAGTTAAGTTCGAATCATTATTCCATAATTAAAGTTTATTTACTTATTTAAAATAATTATGAAAAAAAAGGGAAAATATTTCACTCTTTGAATTGGTACTAATTGTACTATCGAGATCTCAGAGCTGGTAAATTAGTCTTAAAGAAAGAGGAAGCAAATTTTTTAAGAATACTCGAAATAATCGACGAATAGGTCGAAGGTGTACTAAAAAATAATTGCCCTTCGATTTCAGATTGCAAAGCGAACGATTCCAAGGGGAGAACATTTCCGATTTTGCACAGGTGTAAATAAAAACTTTGCAGTTTAAACAATTGCCGAAGATCGATCTTATAAAAAGATAAATAGTGTATCTACATAAATCTTGTATGTCCACAAAACGTTACTTGGGATCGCGTTAGGATTGAAATTGATAGGATGAAGTAACGGATGAAAGGGTGGATGATTCTAGAAATTATTTCGATGCTTTAGAAAAATAAGTCTATCAGTGTTACACAGTTGACGGATAGAAGTCTCGAAGCATCGAGTAGCATAGAGATTAGTGTCTATTCGCAGCAACTGGGACGGCACTTAGAAGTTTATTATGGCTCATCAGTTATCGACGATACTTCTCGAGGGTTATTAATATCTTTCGGGAAATCAATATGAGAGACGTGACGCCTGGCTAGCAGGATCCCCTTGAAAATTGGTTGTATCGGTGCGGCATGATTCTCCCGTTAACCCTTTCGATAAGTCGTTTAGTCAGCCACCTAATACCATCCAATCGGCTTTCTTACCCGCCGTCTCTTTCCTCCGCCACGAGGCTGATCTCAATATTTTCAGATGCAACTTCGCGCGAATTATTGTCAACTTTTTAGTTGCATAAATCACGAACGAACTAACCAGGCAATAAAGAATTTCTCAGCCTCGTTACCCTTAAAACAAACCATTACGTCTACGTGGATGGAGCATGCCGCAACAATCGGCGCACGCGTACAGATCGCGAGCGAAAGTCAAACGATATTTTCTTTTTTAAGAAAGGAAAATCGATTAAAGAAAAAAATATTATATAGAATTAAAAAAAGAAGCCGGTAATTTCGTTCCTTTGAATCTCTCGCACACGCCTTGCGAGGTACAGAAACGAAACGAACCGGTTACGATTAGAGGAAGATATTCGAGCGTAAGAAAGAGTAGAGAGCAAAGAAAAGAAGAGGGTGAGCAAAGATAAGGGGATGGAATTGGCGGCCGGCTGACAGTAAGAATCGCGGAGCAGCTCGAGTGCGCCGGCCTGCCGGGGATTCGGATTTGCTGCTGTCGTGCCGCGCAGCTCTGCGCCACGTGCGCGGTATCCCTCACACCCTTCAGACAACCGATAGAAGGTATCGACTGAATAAGAGAGTCCTTTGACTATTAAACGAATCGATTTGTGAATTTAAATTATATGACTCGTCATCGATCGTGAAATATTAGCTTTACAATTTCTCGCGATCAGGCGTACATTGAATCGAAAAAGTTTATATAGTAAGAACGTTACCGTCTCATCGTGTTACAACGAAACTTACGATGTTTTAAATAGAAAGCTATAATGGTTCTGTTTCAAGGAAGATTTCACGTTCGTGCAACCACGTGTTAGCAGAGGCTCGACCGCCAGGGTGGGGCGTCTCCCGGCCGCCGATCGTTACCCGAAAAGCCGGCTAACGGCGGCTACTAAATACACGCAACGATCTTGCCAAAAATCTGCGAAAGCTCCAAGACCACCACTGTGGACTATGACGCGAGAACGTGACGCCCACCTTCTCTCGCCCTCTGTGGATCCTCCGGCATCTCCTCGATATCGAGGCTACCCTCGGCCGACGTTGCGGAGCCAACCCGAGGGAGGGAGTGCCCTCCTGGTGACGTCACCGTCCACCGCCATTTTGTCCCGTGACGTCAACCGTAGCCACGACCGCTACGAACGGCCGCGTAGCCTTCCGTACACCCTACGTCGCCGACGCTTGTACGGGTTTCTCCTCTCTTTAAAGCTTTAACCAACCATCTATCACCGTCCACCGTCCCTTTGCCACCCTTTATGCCTTATACGCAAACTATTTTTTCTCTTCCCGGCCAAGTCCGTAACAATCGCTTTCTTAAAGCTCTATTCATCCATACTATCGGCTGCACGAGGAATAATTGTATCGATGACGAGCCCTCGAAGCGTATTGCTAATCAGAATGCGGAGCGCTGGCTGCAGAAACGTAGACGCGAACTTACCTAGTGGGAACGAGCTTAAAGCTTGGGTGCGCGTGCACCCGTGCGGTGGCTAGGAGCACTGGGAATGCGCAGCCCCGTTGGGTTTTATTCACCCGTCGGACTCACGATGAGCTCCTAACGCTAGTATACGTGCACCCGACGTAATTGCAGTCGTTTTCTCAGCGAATCTTCATACGCGATTTATCTATCTATCGCTGTCTTTGATTTTCATCTTACACCTGGACAAATCGAGAATGTCTTATTAACGCTCTGTAGTGAAGCCATAAACTGATCGTTCGATTTCTTAATATACTCTCGTCACATTTTAGATACGTCAAGTCGAACCAGTCTTTAAGCAGTTTACTAAAATATTTCTTTAGTTGAAAAGGGCCTGTAATTTTCAATATTTAATAGCTACATTCTACAAAAATGATTTGGAATCTTTGGTCACAGATTTGGAAATTTCTTATTCGTTCGATGGGTCAGTTAACGAGCGCAGATTTTTTTCCAGTGTAGTTGCGGCAGTTATCGAAATAGCTTATAGAGAACGGCATATCGCGGAGCGGTGCGTAGATGTAGGTCGAGGTGGCGATAGGTGGGCAACGGCATTCGAGGGAATGTCGATGCAGTGGTATATGGTCTCGGTATCGAGTGACACGATGACCCCAGACGATGTTCGACTTAATTATTCGATTTGATGCGCATCGGGCGCCAGTCGATCGACCACGGGAATCGCGTCGGCCGGAGACACCGTGCCAACATTTCGCCGAGACCGCTATACGCTCGCGACGAGCCAATACCGTCTCGCGTTCCTAATAAACTCACGCTTGAAAGAAGAATTCTTGGAAACCAGTCCAACGCAACGATTCCATTTTCTACGTACAAGTGAAGTAGTAAAAAAAGAAGCAACTACACGTCGCGTCGTATAATAGATGCAGTCTTAGGATGAATTTAACCCTCGTCTATTCGATCTCGTATTATTTAACATTCTTACGTACAGGTATAAATCAAATATATAATCATTTGTTCATTATTTTCTACAGTATAGCAATTCTAAACAATGACGAATTTCGTTTTGCAAAAGTTCATTTCTGGACTTAAGGAACACGTGAATTTGTATAGATGTGGAATCATAGAGACTTATATAGCAGCCCCTCTAAGGTTAAGAACCGGCGCGGTGCTCCGTTCTACGTCTTGGAAATGAATTTAGCTCGGCGTCAACGCGAGAACCCGAACTCGAACCCGAGGCTTTCGCAATTACAAGTTTCATTAGCGCAACAAGCCGTGTAACAATGTTTCGCGGCGGTAATCGCGAGTTTAGTCGCGAACGAAAGTTTCTGTACGTTGTATGTATGCGCTCGGAGCCAGCGGGAGATCGATCGGCAGCGTTATCGACAACTCGACCGCCACGCGACGCGGCGCGGAACGCCTCGTACTCGAACACCTTTCGCTGATTGATTTCAATCGACGTACACGTTTCATTCTAGGTTTCGACAGCCTCGTTATTATCACCGAGCACGTGCTCCAAAATCGTTGCTACGTTTAAAAGCGATATCGACTATAAAAAGATTGAAGCATTTTTGAATTTATGGAAACGATTTCAATTATCGACCGGTTGTTCCTTTCTCTTTCAGTAATGTATCAGCAAAGATATCGACACTTGGGGAAGACTGATATCTGTCTCGGGTCTGATCTCGTGGACACCTCGACGGTTGAGATAAAAATAGAAGCGGCGGTAGCTAGAAAAATGTGCGTAATCATCGAGACGAGGCTGATACGAGGGCAAGGGTGCATAAATAGCGGTAATAGCATTGTCCGCGCATTAAACTCGTATAAACGCGGGCGGATGCCACCCGGTGGAAATGGGTGGAAAACGAGGAAGGGAAGAACCAACGTTGAAGAGCCACCTAGCCATAATAACCGCCTACGCGCCCCGGCGAAATTACCTTTCGGTCTATTTGAAACCGGGGTTACGTCAGCCGACAACACGTGTGTCGCGAATACGCGTATCCGTTTCGACGATCTCCTCCCTCCCGACCCCCTTCGTTCACCTTGCGCCACCGCCACCACCGCCGTCAACCCCCTGACTTGCCCGTTTCAGGATCGCGCGTTACGCCACTGCGTACGTTTACGTGTACCTCGTGCCGCGAGTTCGTCAATCCACGATGACTCACGGATTTCATTTACGCGCAAGATTTTTACACGTATCCTTCCCCGTTCGCACGAGAAGAACGGCTACGAACGATATTGTATGATGTAACAAACGTACGATTTTGCCCTCAGAACAAACTGCAGTTCCTATTTTTAAAATACGGACAGAAGAAGCTATATCGATTTTCTGCATTCGACTAAAGGTGGAGATGAAAAAACTGAATGATAGACGAAAACAAGGACGATCGAAGGAAGCGGGCAGCCCCGAAGATTGGCGAGCGCTCAAGTGGTAGACGACGAACGGACGCGACGAAGCTTGCATGCTTAACTACTGTGTGGCTCGTAACGTAGGAAACTGGTAGAACCCATAAACGAGAGCGCGATCGTCTGGCGCCTGAGGAGACCGAGGAGACGCCTCGATGCTCCGGGACTACTTTTACAGATGAACAAGGATCGAGCGAAGGGAAGCGAGAAAGAGGCGAAACGAATGAACGTCACGGACGCCACGTCAGGAATGTCTGACTCGTCTCGTATTTATTATACCAAATAAATTATCAACAGTTGCGCTAAGAAAACCCTATGGTTAATATTCTGAACTTATAACTGTACACATAAACTGATCCAGATGTTGCGATACAGTAGATAAGTCTCTTATCGATTTTATTAAAATATGCTTCGTTTCGAGCGCATGTTTGAAACGAATTTAAATAGCGTTTCGAACTATATTCTATATATAACTAGATTCAGTATTGTTCGTACGATACTTGTACGACGATTTGCAGATGCGTTAGATGGTTGAAGCCATTCGAACGATCGAAACAAATCGTTCGTCTCTAAACGCGATTCGATTACTCTGGAATAGGTAGGGAACGGAGCTGGTAAAGGCGACGAGCGTCTTCGATAGCAGTGACCTATTTTCGTCCAGCGTGCCTGGCCAGGACAGGTGACGCTCGTAACAGGAATACGACAATGTTGTCTCCGATTTCTTGGTTGTGAAATTCTTCTACAGCGTCCGGTTCCGTCACGACTTAGCGTATCCAGGGATTAAGGAAATAAAGCAGCGGCACGATTTGGTGACTGTGGCAGTAGTCGCGAACCGCATGTGAATGGATGAAACACGCGAACGACCGTGAAAGAACCGTTCCAAGAAGCTCGCGCGCGTTCATTGATAAGAGGAATAGATTAAAGCGACTCGGTCTCGCAACGGTCTCGCGGTTCCCCGAAGAATGCTAATTAGGCTATATGCAAATTCGTTTAACGCGTGTACCTACTTACAACGCCTACGTACAGTTCCTGGAACTCGAGGCGTAAAGGCATTTTTGCTGAGTCAATGGGCAGCTGAACAGAGCCACTCCCCCCCCCCGGGCCTGCAAATTCCACGGAATATTCTCGTCGCGGAAAATAATTATGAATTTGTTTTCGCGACGTGTTGCGGTTACGTACGGAAACGGTATTTAAATTTTCCAGGAAGTTTGCGCCATGAACCCGCGCGAGTTCGACATTCTGCCCAATGACTTTTTAACACCTCTAACCGGGTCACCCAGGAATTTCCCATTTCTCTTGTATACGAAAACGTCCGCGTGAACTCGTTCTCGCGAATAAACCTGCCAAATTTTCGCGCTGACTTTCGTAACGGATGTGCCTTTTGGCATTGACTCCACGTTAAGCGAACTAGCGCAATCTCCGAGAATCTTTCGTTCCCATGAATATGATACGTCGCGTTATAAATCTTGCTTATCGCTAAATAAAAGAGTCGAGACGATGATCTTAGCGAATATTCCAGGAAACCATTAAGCAAACTGCGATCGTGGAATCAGTATGTAAGTTTAAGCGTGCCAAACTCGTTTCCGCGTTTCGTCTGGTCTGACCACGCGCGAGCCTGTTCTACTTAAAAGACTCGGCGTGCCAAGTCCGTCCACGACCATGCGACTTCTCGTACTACTGTTTTTGCCAAGCTATGAATCAGATTGGGAATCAAATAAACGATAACAAAATAAATCATATTATACAACTGTACTATTTATTCATCATAAGATATAAGATCTGGTATTAATATGGTATCCGCATAATTATTATATAATAAAATTTTTCATTTCTTATTTAAATGAAATCCATGAACACACGATAGTCGCCAAGGGGATAATCCGCCTGCATAAAACTTTTTGCAACGTCAGATTTAACGCGAGCTGGTTTTTCTAATTCAGCAAGGAACGAGTAGACTTCTAAAAGTCGACTCGTAAGATGTTCGAGTCTCTTTGTCTCTCAGCGATGTATTTCCATCGTAGGACCTTATTTCCTTGCCGCGTCGTTCGAGCTTAATAAATCAGGGAAGGCGCCCTTGTCAATACATAGTACGTAAGGTCAACCAGGGCGACTCGACGTCTCCAGCATTTGCCAAGTGGTACGAACCGAGACTCAGGAGCCAGCGAGGAAGAGAGAGAGAGAGAGAGTCGGTAGAACGGACACGACCTACACACGCGCGGGCGCACGCACCGAATACAACGTGAGCGTAGTCGACGTGTGCGCAGTGTACGTACGCATACACGCAGCGTACGTAAGCATACGCTGGGAGGATCCTTCCCCCTCGCCCACGCCACGAGGTCACCGAGCATTCGAACGTCATTGGTCATCGTCGTAAGATACGCAATCCTTAGCGGATATTTCATCGGTTAACGAAAATCAACGACACGCGACAAGAGTGTCTCTAACCCGGGTTGAATTCGCAAATAAATGAAACATCGAGGTGTGTAATATTATGTAAAGTGAAGAATACTCCGATGAGAGTAGGTTTTCATGGATCGTTAATCCAATCACCGAGTTTTTTGCGAGCCGATAAATATTTTATTCGGCAGCGTGCGTTTAATGCTTTGTAAAATATTGCCGAACTGGCGACACATGAGACGGTTGACCTTTTCCACCACCATGGAATTTCAACACCCTGCATCGTTCGGAGAATACTAAAACCCGAACAAATGCCGGTCGAGGTTACGCCGTTCTGTTTAACCTTTTTAGCCCACCGCGTCACAGCGTCCAGCTATTTATAGTCGGAAACTTTCGATGTCGTGAAAATTCCCTGGTCCGAGGAGTTATAGCATAACGCCTGGATATACCGTGAGTCGACGAAGCGTTCGGTATTTCAAGGTGGACGCGCGGACCGCTTTCGCGTAAAATCATGCGGAACCCTAGCTTCTCCCGGGACCTTTCACGCCCACGCTCGGTTCACCCACAATGCTGCCTCGCCCTTGTCTCTTTTCACAGTCCAAACGATGTCCAGTCCGAAGCTACCCCGGCCCACACCATTGGTCGATTATTAATAAAAAAAAAAAGCTGCATACGTTCGACGCGCATCGGGTGGGAAGATAATTGAAACTGGTACGGCAATTAGGTTAAACGAACTGAGCGACTCTAACGATGGGTGCGATACCATCGCATGGACGCGAGAAAACCTCCCCGCGGTAGGTCCCTAAGGAATCGCGAGTTTTATTATGTACGAAGGACGCTTAGCAATAATCAGCAAAAGTGAATACCTTTTTCAAGAATGCTAAATTCGCTCGGTGACTTTTAAACACGTATCGTGCGAACTTTATTTTCATGCAAGATGTGTTTGAGCTCGTTTCGAATTCGTTACAATTCCTATTTGCAATATTTTTGAGAAATTAGAGTTGATGAAACCGCTTATAACAGCGCTGTGATCGAAAGAGCGAGAAGCGGCAGGAATCCGTGAAAAAGTGAATACCTGACAGAGCGAAAGCAACCAGGCTATATATCTATTGATCGTTCATTCATGCCGCCCTTTCGGCCCCTCCTCGGCCATTCGAGCCGATCCTCTTCCATCCCCTTTCGCGTCCTCTTCCGTCCGCGACTCCTCGTCCGGCGTCGTCGTCGTCGTACACCCTTCCTTCGCCAGCGTCAGAGCCAGTTCTGCCAACTGCGAATTCGGGTTCGCACGTGCCGCCTCCCCTACTGCCAACTCAGGCGCGACGCGGAACGTCGTCATCAAGAAAAGCGCTGAACCTCGACGAACGGTGCAATACGAGACACGACGCACGAAGCGTCGCGATGATGCGTGCAACGGTTATTTTACGGTTCGCGAAACGGGAATTTTGACCCAATTCCGCGGTTTTTTACGATCCGAGGAGAATGGACCCGGAGGCAGGCGGCGAGAAGATAGCGTTGCGCCACGGGGGCTGTCCTCTTTCTCTTCCCTCGAAACGTCCGACGCGATTTTTGGGTCGTCAGCTAGACGCGAGGCTCCCTTTGTCGACTCGAGAATCTATCTCTCCTCTCGACCGAATAACAAAGTTTCCCATTCCGCTCCGTTCCATTCCGCTTTTCTTTCTTTATCGCGACCAGGTTACCTCGATGCGAACAAATGGACGGAATATTCCCCATGCGGTCCGGCTCGGAGCTCGTAAATATCCACAAACGACGAAATCCGCGAAGAACATAGCGCTGTAAATAGAACGAATAGCGGATAGTTTTCTCCGACGTTTCGCCAGAGATCATCGAGCTCGCGATGCGAGACTTTGATATCGATCCGCATCGAGATTAGATACACGAGGGCCGCGCGATTAGCCGGAGCGAACGACCAAACGACCCACCGGCACGCTTCGAGCCATTATTTAATTGGCAGTTACGTAACTGCTGCCTTTACGTGAAGAACCGGTCCTACGGATCTCTCGTAAATTAATGTCCTCTCCCGAGGACTGGGATCGTCGATCTCCTTCCGAAAAGACCCTGACTAAACTCGACTTCGTTTACCCAGTAAACCTTCTATCTGAATTACGGAACGAGTGCTAGAATAGCTCTAACATTCCAAACCATGCACCTGCAAATCAGTTCAAAGAGTAAATACGATCTCCGCGGTGACACTTCTCACGCGTTTCCAATGATATCAAATGGATGAACATACATGAACCAAAAAAATATCTTTAAAGAGAGTACACCGTCTTTATCGTTTAACTGTTCTAATTCTCGTATATTAAAATATATGAAATATTAAAATATTTCGATATAAAGGTGACCTTATAGACGTGTTATAATTATCCACCGCATGGACGGTCCTTGTACGAGTTTGGAAATTTTAGTCGGGTTGCCGAGATACGGTAAGTTTTCACTTTTAGGTGCTCCAACGAGCGCAAACTTGGTGCGTAGAGTTTGGAACTTAGATCGCTTCAAGAGCGATATTCGATATCACATTCGACACCTCCACGACAAAGCTTTATATGTTACGAACAATTTCGGTAACATTTGCCTATCAAAGCTTTATAGAGACCTCGGTCATTCTCTGGGTTTCGAGGCCTGTTAAATATCGGCGTTTCGCTATTCGAAGCTCGTCTCCGCGAAAGTATTGCCGGAGCTTTAAAGAAATGGAAGGATGCCGATTTAAAATTGGAAGGAAAACGGGAGCGACGTTGAAGCCAATTTCGGATAATAGACGACTGCTCGTCGCACTGGCGAATGGGACGCGCTCCGAATCGGGTCGTCGACCTTTATTTTCGATTCGTTCAGTGTAGCAAAAAAAAAAAACTGAGGAAAAAAGGGAAGGAAGAAAGGAAATGCAGGGAAAACAGTACTAACGTGGAGCAAAAGGTGTCGCGCGGGTAAACGGTCCGGATGCGGATCCGGATGGTTTGCCGCTTTAATGAAAGCGATAAATCTCTCCCGCGTAGAATAAATATCTATGCGAGGCGAGCCGAATTGCGATCGAGTCAACGAGAATTCGAAGTGGCCGCTGTTCTTTCTATTTACGAGCTACAATTTGTAACGCTGTATGGAAATGAACTGCGACTCGTATCAAATTAACGTACGCGAGTAGGATACGGACACAGATCGGGCTCCCCTAACATTTTTTCATTCTAGTGCAAAGTCCCCTTAACACAATATGCATGTTTAAAGAAATTAAAACTAATACATAAACTTATTATTATTGTTATATAGCATGCACTTAACTATGACGTGGTTAAACGGAATTCGATACAAACCATATGCCATAGGTTAATATGAGTAATAATAAAACATGTAATTTTGTAAGATTTATTTTATTAATCAAAAAACTGTCGAGAGTGCTGGCGACAAAACTGCATACCCAGGTGTATAACCCGAATTCAATTTTCGTGCACGCTTTCCAAGGTATTTTCTCGTTTTATGACTCTTCGTACGTCAAAATAGTCCTCGCTTTTAATTGTGAAAAACTCGTGCACAAAATATTATTTTTTATTTAATATTATATGAATTCATAAAAATAAAAATCAAACGATTCACGTTTTTATATAAATGGATAAAGTAAATAACGGTGTGCATCGAGAACCGTTCAACCAGAACACAGTCAAGTGCATGCGTATTCGTACGAAATTCAAAGTCGATTTTTTCGAGAAGAAAATCTCATATGATGATATGATTCCATATTTTCGACTTATTTTCTCAAGTACAGCCAGTCCCTCCACAGTTGTACACAACAATATTGGGACACCCTGTATATTAATATTAAAATATAATCAATGCACAGGAATGCCTTCGTTAAAGGAAGTCGGCGTAGTCAGTTCTTTATACTACTTGTCTGACCAGTAGCGGACGCTATTACTGTAACCGAGCGTTCCATACTTAACAGATTCATTTCTCTGCAATAGTATCCTCCTTTCGAAAATGATTCTACGAATTACGTGATATTCACACTCCTATTTCTGAATGAAGATAACGTAGCACGGAATTCGGTTGCCGCAATCTGCTCCAAGTTTAAATACGTATCCCCACGGTATCGTAACACGGCGAGAAGCTGGGGCAGTTTTTCGTCTAATTATTTTAATATCGCTCGGGAGAGTTAACCGAAATCTAAGTTTAATCGGATCCGCTTTTATACCACAAGTCCCTTTCTCCTTTAGAATCCACACTCTAAGCAGACAGAGGCGTACATCACTCTACCAACGGTTAACCGTTCTAAAAATATGACACGCTGGACGAGGTAGAAATAATTCAACTCGTTTCGTTAGCATTAAAATTGAATCGATACGGTGAAAATGGAAAAATAACGTTGGCTGGTACACGATTCACCTTACGAACGAGGATTAATAAATCCCAATTAATGGACAGAAATCGTTTTTTATCGTCTACCGTTCGTAACAACGGGTACGAGGGGTTGGCGAATTTCCTACGGGGTGGTAGCGTCGTGTTTAACTGCATCGTGCTCGCGAATACGAACAGACAGGTCTAGCCGATAAGCGAAGCGACGAAGGCTACGATAATGACGCGATAAGAGCGAATAAACTGGGCCGGAACTAATACCGATATTAATACGACGCACGACAAACAGAGTACGAACAGCGTCAACACCTTTTATGATATTAATATCAAACGTTGACGGTGGAGTACCTAACACGTGTCTTTATACTTGTTTCCATTTCGTCGTGAGTATAATAAGGAAGGTGAAGTAATGTTTCGACAAACGAGTACTGCGCTCGCAATTGCGTTCATCCTGATCCGAACGAGCAGGCGAAATGTTTATGCGCCAAACATAACAGCCGATTGATCGAGACCGAGGTGAGGTCAACTAATACGAATTTCGCAGAGATGTTAACAACGCGCAACGAGCGCGCGTTTATCAGTTAAAATTCGGTATGTCTGACGATACAGCAAGGAACGTCGAGGACATCCTGAATCGCGTTTGTAAATTACTTCGTCGAGAAACCGACGTCTCTCGCTTGATTACGCGGGAGTACCATGAGTAACGTTGATGTTTCTAAAGCTGATCGACCGACAGGTTAGAAACATCTAACAAATGCAGAAATATGCCGCGAACGAACGCTGTGATTAGAGAACAAGGAAGCGGTTTCGAGTAGCGGGACGAGATTGGTCCTCGTCAGGGAAATCGCGAGCGGGCCGGGCGAAGAGAATCGGAGAACAAGGGTCATATTCCGGTTTCGGTGAACTCACCTCTAGAGGGAGGCAGGGGCTGGTTGCGGCCATGTTCCTACATGCGTTCGAGCCTCTGCCCTGCTGGCGATACCCTCTTCGTGCTGAGGCACCACACTTTTCGAAACCGCACTACACTCGACGAACAGCTTCGTCTCGCACGACGAACAACACAGTATAGCCCCTTTTCCCAGTAGAACCAAACCGAACGAAAAAGAAACAGAAAAATATATCACCACGTACCACCTTTATCTTCTACGTATCCCTTCTTTCTCCCGATTCCTCGGCTTTTCCTTGCTCGATCGGCGTTAAGACGCGTCGTGTCGTCGCTCCTATATCGTCGTTTCCTCTTCCTCGCGATCGCACGGTCACGTGAAAAAAACGATCGCTCGCGGAGAGACTCGGAAAGACTGGAGAGAGGGAGAGAGAGAGAGAGAGAGAAGAGAGGGGGATGCACCTCTTCCTTTCTCCTAAGCTCTAAACTCTCTCGATCCCGAGGACGAGACGAGCAGATCCAACGCCACTACCTTCCTTTTCTTCTTCCTCGTCTTCCTCCAGCACCTCTCTTCCTCTCCTTCTTCCTCCTCGTCGCCGACGTCGTCGTCTTTCCTCCCTTTCGAGTCTCCCTCCCCTCCTCCCCTGTGGAAACGCACCGGAACGAGCTCTCGATCGGTCTCGCGACGACGAGCACGATTTCCTTCTCTCCGCGGGTCCCGATCCCGATACCAATCCCGATCCCGTTTCTGGACCTCGTGCACTCGTACTCGCACCAGCACCGAAACCAGTACCAGCACCAGAATCAGCACCAGCACCAGCACCAGCACCGACACCTGCACTCGCACCTGTTCCTCTTCCACCTCCTCCGCCTCCACCTCCAGCTCCTCCTTCGCGTCCACGTCCTCTTCGACGAAACCAGCCGCTGTTTTTGCCGACTCTCGTCGATTCCTCGTCGACGTTGACGTTGCGCGCTTTCTTTTTCCTCCCGCTGCTCCTCCGATGATCGTCGTCGTCCTCGCCGCCGCCGTCAACCGCCACCGTAACCGTACCGCCTTCTGGCACGCATAACAAACGCACTCGCGTCCCTCACCGTCTCCGAGCGGCGACCACGAAAACCCTTTCACTGATACCCGCGCGCACTACTCTCCTTCCTCTCTCTCTCCCTCTTCACTCTCTCGTCTCCCTCTCTCTCTCCCTTTCTCCCTTTCTCTTCTCGCGTCACTCGATTCGATTCGCGTCCACGCGTCCTACGTCCACCGCCGCTACGTCCTTTTTCCGCGTTTCTCCTCGTTCCTCTCGGACTCTCGCACGATGCCCGCTGCTACCAGCTTCTCGGACGAGTAGACTTTTCTTGGTGGTCCGCGTCCCGTTCACCGATAATGCGCGCACGATACCGAATACGCTCCGACCGAACCGCGAACTTCTCCAGCAGGGACGAATCGCCCGAATCTTATTCTATCCTTTCCCCTTTCTCTCTCTCTTGTCCGTATCACTCGGCCGGAAGTTCACGCACTACCTACGTTCCCCGAGCGCCGGAGCTCGTGGCCACAGCGGGACGGTCGCTCGACTACGCTCTCTCGCTCCTCCACCACCACCTACGCGCGCCTCCTCTTCCTCCTCTTCCACCCAGTTCTCCGTCCTCACTCGGCCTGTCTTCCTTCTCTCTTCCACCGTCGTTCACCCTTCTCTCACCCTCGATATCTCTCTTACTTCTTCAACAACCCTTCGCCCCTTTCGTCTATCGGTATCCTCCTCCTCCCTACGGTTTTCGCGCGCGATTTCTCGTTCGCTCGTCTCCTCGAGATTCCACGATTCTCTTTCTCGCTCGCGACTTTTCCCCTTTTCATCCCTCTCCACCCCGCGGTAGCAATCTCCGAGTTTCTCTCTCTTTCTATACCAGGGGATCGCGCCCCCTCGGCGCAACGCTCGTCTTCGTCTACCCACGTTCCAACCCCTGGGTGGGGAAGACAGGTACGTACCACGTACAAATTGGCACCCTTTACTCCACATTTAGAATTCCCCGCGCCTTCTTCGAAAATCTGTTCGTCGTCACAATTTCTGAATACATATTTCTTTTGACAACGTTTCGAAGCGATCGCGAACAGGTTTCTACAGTCTTCGGTAGAAGATTGCTCGCAGAACTCGGGTAGAATATGTAAACCGCTTCCGATGGTTCGCGGATATAGTAAACACTCTTTCCGCTGTTCTCATCTAAAGTCGAAAGTTTATAAACTACTTCTTGCTTATAGTTAACCGCTCGCAACGTGTCCGACGCCTATTAGTCCGTTGAGAACGCGTGTCTTCGTTCTACTCGAACAATTTCAATTAAACACTGCGATAGCTGACGACATTATATGCATTTCCAATATTACTTTCTATCGAGCAACATGGCCGTTTCGCATCGTTCCTTTTCTTTGTCAATCGAATCGATAAAATACCGATGATACGACAAAAGTTTTTTTAGACGAATGATATGGAAAATGTGTCGAAAGATGAAGACGGAAATCAATAATGGATTACGATTCGACGGCTACAGTTTTAAATGATAGTTACGAAGCAAACCGTTTTAGAAGAGAAACCGTCCGATTTCGCCGCGCATTTTCGAATAATATCGGCGCACAAGGACGTTTATCTAGTGGCGAATGGCAGGTGTCGAAGCTAGCGGACGACACGGTGCGCGTAGGAGTTGGTGATCGTTCACGAGGTTTCGGTTTGGTTGGTGTGCGTGGAACCAATACTGCCGACAGTAGCAGCAGGACATGCGCTGCGGTGCGCTCACGAAACGGGGATGGGAAGCAAGGTTTCGGGGTGCACGAACGTTCCTTGCGATCACGGTGCCCCGTTCACCTCTGACCGTTTATTAATTCATAGAAGACCATCGTCGTTTCACCGTCCAACGCGATTCGAGTTGCGCGCTTGACGTTTAAATCGAGCCGATGATTTCGAAGCAGATTCGTTCCGAGATATCGTACCTGGATGAGGAACGGTTCAACGATCCCCGTCCCGCGAGCACCGTTAATTGCCCTTGCGAACGAAACGAGGTAACGGCCGGGTCGTTGCTAAATGACCGCGATAAATTCCTCCACCCGGCCGCTCGACACCCTTCTTATCCGATTAACGTTTTCTCAGCGTCTTTCGCTTAATTCTTTCGCCACGGACACGCTTTAACGCTCCCAATGTTCCTTGAATTCGATGACTAATAGAATATGCAAAGTTACGCATAACGATATTTGAAGTAACAGATGCAGGCAGAATACTACAATTGTCGCTAATTCATTGATAACCTGATTTCAATCTCTACAAAAATCGAGAAACGGAGAGCCTCGTGGAGGAAGTGCCCGATTCGATTCAAAGTGTAACGTTCAACATGAAGACGGCAGGCAGTAAGGAGTGATGCGGAATAACGAGGAAGGTACGATGAACCTTGGCGGCCGGCAATTCTAATTAACAAAATTAATCGATGCACGGAACGGCAAAAAGCGAAAGCCGTTTTTCTGTACTCTTATCGGACGCTTCGCCTCGGGCCATCCGCTCCGGAAATCGAATCGAGTGCGGATGCATCGATGTAGCGTGAAAACAAAGCCAATCAACGGCACCGATAAATCTTCGAGACACCATTTAAATCGTCGTTTACCAAAAAAGAAATTCGTTGCTGGAGCGATCCCGGTCTTTAAACGGCCAGGGATAAGGCTCCTCGCGTATTCGGAGAGAGAAGAAAAAGGAAGAAGAATAGAAAGGGAAGAAACGTCGGAGAAGCAGCGTCGCGATGCGATGCGCCCGAATAGCTGCGCCGCCGCTCCGTTCCGCGCGATTCCACGGTATAAAGGATTCGGCTTTAAATCCGCGAGGCTGAAACACCGGAGAGAGGGAAAGGGGGTACGGGAAGACGAAAAGAGAGGCCACGAGGCGGAGAGCGGGAGAGGGAGAGGGCAGTGGTCGCGAGGAGGAGCGGGAAAGGCTGCACGGGTGCAGAGCGTTCTGGGTTTCTGGGTTCGCTCCGGTACGAAGTTCGGAAAGCTGCTGCTGTGTGCGACGAATGTAGGACAGTAGGTCAGCGCACTCCGTGACCCCCGCCGCCGCGGCCTACCCCTCTTCGGTGCATACACCCTGATGCGATACCTACGACCCTCCGAGTATCCCACTCTGCCCTCTCCACCCTCCCTCGTTTCCTCTCTCTTTTTCTCTCTCCTTCGCGCGCATTCGTACACTGTCACCATTGCTAACCCTTTGCGCCTTCCGCTTCCTCCTTTCTCCTAACCGATCGCGTTACCTTATACGCTCTACGCTACTGTTTGGCTTAGCTACTGTGCATTGAAACCCTCCTCGATCCTGGAATAACGCGCCTCGTACAAACCTCTCTATTAATCATTGGGAACGGCTCAAAAGTAGCGAGCCAAGACTGGGAATCGATGGGAAGATTTTCGTAGCAGTTCTCGCGTGTATTTACAGCTCTTTTTAACTGTACATAGTTCGTGATCAAAGTGAATTTTCGTCTTGGCCGGGATAGACGGTCAGCACTCGGCACAGGCCACGCAACGCGTGTTCCAGGTCTGATAAGCGGGATCGAACCCGGAGCCCCGACCCGTGTCTTTGTTTCCTCCTTGCAGGTGATCGTCCCGGTTATTGACTTTGCCCTCGCTTTTGACTCTTGCGCATCGTTCGACCGACCTCTCGATTGTCTATGTAAGATTGATCGCGACACTTCTCCCGCGGCGTGGTTTCGCGATTTCGAGAGTTAAAAGTCGTCTGCGTCTGGCCAGCTTCTGTCCGGTTTTATTCGGGTCGTTCGGCAAAGCGTTCTCGCGGCACGCACGATATGGCCCGCGCCGCGCCGGTCAGAGAGACGATGTACAATAGTACTGGTGCACGCGAACGCGATAAAATCAATATGACCCCCCGCTCTCCTCTCTCTCTCTCTCCCTCTCTCTCTCTGTCTTCTTTGTTCTCCGCGTGCTCTATTAATTCTTTTTCCCGTGGCTCGCGTTCTCCTGGCCGAATTCGCGTCGCGACGCCATCGATTAAACTTCGGCCCAAGTTCCCGGCCGCGACCGGGAACAGGGATCGATGCGCGACAGGTACTAAAAGCCGTCTGAATCTTTTCCCGTCTACTTCCTACACCCTATATATCGTCGCCTCTCCTCGTCCCCGTTCCCGTTCCCGACGGAATCGAGCGCGCCACGGAATTCGGGGAACGAAGCTTATTCCGGGTTTCCCGATAATTTATGACGGATCATCGAGCGGGCCGTGTTCCAACTTCGACGCCGTAATTCCGCCAGTTTTTCCCTGTTCGGACCATTATCGAACGCGCGCGAGAATAACGAAGCGAAATTAGTCGCGTTCACGAAAAAGGTCAGTGAACCGTATTGATGCTCCGGGTCGGCGTTTCGATCGAACACCGTATCTATTCCTAAATTTGTTTATCGAAACAGCACGTTTAAATTTTATGAATCGATTAAAATTCTCTTTCAATACAGTATTCTTTCCATCGATGTGTTAGCGTTTACAGATTTTACGAAGAAATCGTACGAGTAGAGAGAATTCAGTTACCTATAAATAATATCGGCTGTGTGGCGATGAGGTACTTTTTTTAAATTAGCCATATAGTGGACCAACGATCGGGCAAATTGGATCGCGAGAAAAGAGAAGTGAAAGAAGGAACGTGAAACGAGTCTAATCCATCGCAATAGGTATTCGTTAGAGGCGCTATACATCCCTCCGGAAGTAAATACTCCGGTTTTAAAGCGAAGTAAATATCTGATCCTTCTTTCCATCGAAACCCAGTTTATCCTTTACCGAGAATTCCCGAGCTAGTAATTTGGTCCCGGTAGCGGAGATTCTTATCGCGGCGAGGAAAATCGGTGATACTTTCCTACGTAGAAAAATGTGGCGCAACGCTTCCCGCAACGTCGCGTCGCGTCGCGTCGTCGTCGCCCCGTCGTCGCCGCCGCCGCCGGTAACCTCGAAGCAAATCTCGAGTATGCGAGGCGATCGTGAATCCCGGTGACGCATCGTAATCGCCCGTTACCCGCCCACGCAACCCTGTCACACGACATTCCCCCGTTTCGGACGTTTCAGAATATCGCCTGTTAAATTCTTGCGAAACCGACGTTCCAACTAACTCGTTATTCGTGGAAAGACGCATCTCTTAAATGGAAAACGGTGTTACCTACTTGAAATTCAACGATCATTCCTTGAATTCAACGATTCGATGATTCACCGAATTAATAGATCATATTGTGTAGATGTGAACTGCTGATTATGAGGTAAAACCAGCAGAATGATGGAGACTGTTTGTAGACAGCGAGCATTGTGCTCGTAGCAGCATCACCAGGGGCAATTTCTGTGCTCTATTTGCTCGAACAGGATATGTACGGCGTAGGCGACTATCTGTTGGGGCGCAGATTTTCAGGGTCCATCGGGCACGGAAAATCGAGGAGGAAGCACAGGTTGTTGCCGCGGTCCGTTGGGATAAAATACGATCGCCCGGCTGATTTACACGTTTTCAACGCGCACGTGACGTCAGTTAGACGTACGATCGATGTTATCATTCCCGGTGATATCTAAAGGACGAGGGGGCCCCCGTCATCGTTCCACATCGATCTGTTTTTCTATCGTGTGCCAAACGCGATATAAATACTCTCTCTATTTATAACTATAAACAATCGCGAAAAATCAAGAATTTCTCGTTATTAGAAACTATCATTTTTAGCCTTCAGAATTTTCCATCAGGAGGCCTGACGATTGCAATATATTTGGCAACGTTCAGAGCAGGAAAATTTAAAATAGTGTAAATTTCATCCAAGTTTAAAAAGTAGAATAAATTCAATTACGCAGAGTTTATAGATTATGGGAAGGATAACGGCACGCGCTGGAACTGGACATGGTGTTCGAAAACGCAGGGGCTGCGAACAGCGGGTGAACGGCATAGCGAAAGCGAGAGAGGGAGAGGGAGATAGCTTAAGGGTGAAATCTGGGTCGCCCTGTACCGCGTGCGCCTGGAAAACTCGGTCAAGTTTTCTGCACCTGCAGGTCGAACGCCCGGTCGGGGCATTCGCCGACGCCGCCGTCTTTGTACCTTTTCTATTTGCGATACCATCTGCCTACCCTTTACGCTCCAGTCTGGTCGCTCCTTCAACTACCGATACCTGGCTACCTGTTTTATATACATAATATAATTGAAAACGTATGAAGTGCACAAATTCTGAAGACCGTATTATATCTTCCTCGAAGTGGGAGCGTTTTAGAAATATTAAAAAAGAGTGACGAGTACTCTCGACGTCAACTCGCAAAATTGATTGACGTTCATCCGATTAAACAAACTGGTCGATTGATCACCCGCAAGATTTAAGGAAAGCGACTTGTTGTCCTCATACGCGCGCTTTAAGGGAGCAAGAAAGAGGGTCGTGTGCAAGCGCAAACACGACACGAGCACACGGTTAACCGTTTCATTGTTCCGAACGAGTACCCGAGATCTGATCGAAAGTTTCGTGCCAGCTACGTCGTAATTGGAGAAATCGAACGGTTCGCCTAACTTTATCTCGTTTCGCGATCATTTACTCCATACAGACGTATCCATCGATTCTTTGTATCGTCGAGATTTCTCCAGCTATCAAATTTTAATCGCCTTTCAACCGATTTGAAACCACGATCAAAGTTTCATTGCCCCTTGACCACTCCCGTTCCGTTTCTCGTTAACGTTTTTAAAAATAAAGATTTCGTGGAACATGCTAATTACGTGAAACTGAATACGGTTATGGTGTTTACAGCGCAGTAGACAGCGAACCCTGGGGAAACAGAGCCATTAGTAATCGATACTCCCGTAAACAGTACGGCAGCGGCACTCCAAGACGAACCAATTAATTTGCCACTTAATTCACCTCCCAGCTGGAGCTGCGCGCACGTTCTTGTTTGCGTACCGATCCGCGTTTTCCGATCGCGACGCTATAAATAAATATCGATTGTTAGAGAAACGTTTTTCATTTCGAGATACAATAATAGAGGTAACGAATGAATCCTAACATCCATCAAACGAATTGACGACTGTTTCCAACTTGTACACGTGACAAATGGTCTTATTATAATAAATCGTCTAAAGGAAGTAGAATCGACTATATTAATTCGTTGCGAAGTAGAACAAGTTGACGAACGATCGGCATTGGTAGGATATCGCGTGACGTCGCACTTTGCCAAAAATGATTACCCCAATTATCTTAATAACCGCGGTGTCCCCGCGCTTTTTCGTGCACGAACTCGTTCCCTGGAATCGAGGCTACAGGAGAGCCAGGAGACGCGACGGAGGGAAACCTTTCTCCCTAGCCAACAGCCCGTGCACGCTGAATTCACGAGTATTTTCATGAAAGTGGGATAAAAAGGGACAAAAGCGACGAGCGACCGAGGAAACCGTGTGAGATAGACCGAACAAGAGGGCAAGAGAAAGAGAGAGAGAGAGAGGGGGGGAAAGAAATCGATCCTAAGTACGCGTGCACTTTGACAACGTGACTACGGGGATGCATTCGACACACCATCGCGTATTATTCCTCTTCCTCGTTTCTCAGTATTTCCTCCCTCCCCCTCCTCTTTCTTATCGTGTCGCGACACGCCACGCGAGTAAGAGATTCGTACGCGAAATTCCGTGCTCGAACACCGTCCCGTGGGAACGCTACGCCGAGGAGAAAAATGTGTAAAGAAACTAGCGAGAATGGATAAATTTGTGATCACCGGTCGCCGCGAATATCTTCAGTTTCATCGCGTAGCGTGTAGTATAAAATAAACTTTGTTCATAATCTCGATCCACTAGGAAATCATCGTAAACGATGAAACTTGTTATTTTTCCGTCGCAACAGACTCTTTGGTTCATCGTCTTCGTTTCGCTTTCCCGTTCCGCGGTTCGAGGAGACAATAAGGCGCGACGAAGTGCGGCGACCGCGGTTTTTCGGTGAGCTGGTAGATCTTCATTCGTTGATGGGATCGCGAAACGCCGCCGAGACGGAGGAAAGAAGGGGGTCGTGGCACGGCAGCAGGCCGGCGGGGTGGCATAGAGACCCGATAGAAGGGATGATAGAGAGAGAACGAGGAGGGTAGGAAGGGTGAGCAGCAGCCGTAGGTGGTGGACTCGGCGTTGGCAGGGGTTGGAGAAAATGTGGGACGTCGAACTCTCCTGGACTGCCTACCCGGCCACCCTCTTACTCCACCCTCCCTCTCTTCCCTGTTCCTCGGACGCGCGCGCGCGCGCGCGCTCAATCCACCCTTCGCTCTCGCTCGCAAACAGCCCCTTCGCGTCCCTCTGTCCCGTTCAATCCATCCACATACCCACCGGCCTCTCGTTCGTGAACGTGGCTCTACACAAGTCTACTAGGATACCGACACATTGTGCCGCGCGCTATACTTAACTTTCAGCGACGGTCAAAAATGAGTACACACCTTTCAACCGGAGAATCTACTCGACGAACTTCAGCTTCGAGGATCCGATAATTTTTCTTTTAAACGTCAAATAATTTCTGTTTCGCGACAGCCGTACCCTTAGCGACTGTGCTCTACATTCGCTAAAAGTTTCAACCCAGTATTCTCAACAGTCTCCGTTTCATAATTGTTTCGGTATAGTTCCCTCGCAGCGGGATCGGTAAACGGTTTTAATCGCAGCGTAAGTGTTCGGTCTTCTTATCTGCTTCGATATATCAACCACCACGTATTCCTCGAAAATCTCCAAGGCGAGTCTAATTAGAAAAGTTACTGGTCACCGTTCCGAGAAGTACTCGAGTCTGAGCAAACGACCACGGAGCTTCTTCGGAATACCGTAGCCACTGCTCGAGGATCGAACCTCGTGCTTGGAATATTGGGACGGGTAGGGCACGATTTATCGATCTCCTCAAGGGAAAAATAATCCAAGTAGAAAATACTAAATGCATGGTATTCGTTCACGAGTAAACTCTGATAGAGCATCGGTCCACGGGTTCTACTATTATTTGCGAGAAATGAAGCCTTATAATATGTGAACGATTAACGAGATCACCGGACTTGCGGGTAATTAAAGTTGCACAGATTTGATGGAAGAATAAAGTTAAGCGGCCAATAATGTCCGCAATCACAACTGAGGATCGACGATGGAGCGGAAGAATTTAATTATAGGTCGGACCGCCGTTAGCAAAAACTCCAATTGCCGTTTCAGCGATTATAACCCAAGGATTTTTTCCTCGAAAGAACTGTTTAGCGTAGAATGTATAAGATTCAACCAGCTCCAAGTTTAACCAAAATACACTGAGAATCATTGACTGTTTTAATCCTTAATTTAATCATAGCGAATGTTCGCATTCTCCTGATAATTTAATAAAGTCACAATGTTTCGCTCCGAGTTTTCCCGCAGTTACCGTTATTCGTTTCTAGGAAAATCCCCGCTGGCGCATGGTTGCCTAAGGATGCGTAGGAGTCACGAAAGCTTAGCGGTTTTCCAACGGCGCGATGAAAATTATACCGAGGAAACCAGATCCCTGGGAGACCGATGAAAAATTTACTCGATGGCGCGAATCCTCGGCGTTCCAACTAAATTAATAAACTCCATCGACACCGATTTCCGTTCAATCCGCGCGTCTAACTATGCCAAACTACACAGGATTTTTCCAGTTTTTATGGAAATTCCCGTTCACGTTTGGGTTAAATTTGAAAATTTAGTTCCCGGTAGACTTTCTACGGCAACGGTACGATATTAAAAATTCATTCGGTAATTCATTCATAACTAAAAATTGGAATGGTACTTATTTATTTTTGGTCGAGGGATGTTTTAATCAACGCATTCGTTGTCCTCGATTCTCGATTCCGCTAGCAACGCAGCAGCTTCGCACTTTGGACAATATCCAAAATATCCAAAGAAGTATTTCCAGGAAACAGAAATATGTCCAAGAAGCTCGTCGATCAAAAATGAGCAGCCGTAGTTAGGGGAGAAACCTTGGCCCGTGGATTCAAGCGAAGTGGAACTCAAATTTTTACCTCCCGAATAAAAACTCGAATCTGACGCGATGTAATCATAGTACTGCGTGTTCTTTAGGAAGAAAATTCGTGCTCGAGAGGGCTCACAGTTATCAGTATAGAGCTTAATAATGTTGTATTCTGTTGCATTTGTTAACGAACGGAACATTTTAAAGCGAACTAGTCAATTTTATTTCCGCAGAGAAGAGAATGAATGATATTCGATAAATATTATTCAGCTGGAAAACGTCGAGGAGAAAATTTATTTGGAAAACTGTTCCGTGCCGCTTATCGACTACACGAATCTATATTCGAGCGCGATGAGTTAATTTCAGCCCATTAGTTGCGATCGCCCTATTTATGGCACAGCTCACCGACAACCTTCAAAGGCACACTCGGGATTGCGTAAATGTTCCCTCGAATCATCCTCCTTACCCCCATTCAGATTTATCCCTTGAAAAAATAACGTCTACTCGAAACGAGCAGTCCGAGGGAGCGAAACCTTTCTCGGGAATTGCTGCACAAGCCGCGGAATAAAAATAAGACTTGGCTCGTTGACGAAACGAACGAACGAACGAGTGACATTTAGAGTGGTAACTAACGCTACATAAAGCGGGTGGAGTGTTTCCGTTTAATTCCTCTGTCTGAAAAAGACGAATTTCACATTTTCGTCGAGGGTTTTCTGTCTTACGTTCAAAATGACGAAAACGAGGTGGTCGCGGATTTCGTCTTTCGACGAATAGGACGAAGTGGGACAGGGATCGCGGGAGGTGGAGAGGCGGGATCGCGGTTTATCAGAGACGGGGCCGAGAAATTTTAATCGAATCATTCGATCGGTCTGTCAAAGTGTGCGAGCGACGTCGCACACATTGCTGGGTGGCCAATCGAGATCGGCCGAGGGCGTTGGATGCGGCACACGGCCGATCGGACTTTCCGACCCGGCTAAAATCGTCCGTGATCACGTCCACGCTCACGGGAAAATGCGCATCGCTCCGTTAATTTGATATCCATCCGGCGATCGATTCGTGGCACACGCCTTCGCTATTCCGTGCCGTGTCGCGTCGCATACTTTGGATGGAGTTCCGACCAAGGGACGCGCTCGAAGACGCTCGACCGATCAAAAGAAGAGCTTTCGAGTTTCTCCGATCCCTTCGGACACCGTCTTCGATCGATATTTAACCCCGATCCACCCCTGTGTCAATTTCATTTAACTCGAAAAATTTATAGCTTCCTATCGCACGCAGAAGCAAATTTGCTTAAGGCTTAGCGCGAAATCTCATACGTAAGCATGCCTACTGAGTAGAACTTGACATCCGAATAAGACACCTTTCAGATTTAAGTATTCAGTTTTTAATCGTATCGACGTCCTAGCAAATTGAATTAAGAACGTCGAGCGATGGAAATGGAAAGAAGAACAGTACGGTGAGGAAACAGCAAAGAGAAGGCCTAGATTCTTTTTGAAAAAGATGCGTTTCGATATCGGGTCGGATCTCGGACAGCGTCGGGGAAAAGTGGAGCGGAACGGCACGGCACGGTCTCCCCGCTGCCGGATGACCCGCATTTCTCGACGACTTCATCGCAACGAAAGGAAAACGGTGCGTTGCACCGCGTTCGTTGCACGATTGGGGCTTCGTAAGTCAAGTCATCTGAACCCCGTTAGCGTTCGCCGTCATCTATCGGTCTTCTGACCAAGTAAGGTTAGCAAGAGCTGCGCTATGCACCGAACCGAGCCGGACCCAAATGGATTTACGTCTCCTTATACCGAGGATAGAACCATAAGGTTTCCGCGTCGTGCCATCTCTTTCGCTTTCGATCGGTCATTCCCAAATTAATCCGTTTTCTCTCACGTTAACGCGCTTACCGGTACACGTGATGCGTACTCGTCCTTACAAAACTGCCCCCCTGTTTCCCTTTTTTATCGTCTTCATCGTCTCGTCGCAAACGCGTCGCGTTCTTTTTTTATTCAACCGACCGCTTTGATCTATTTACGCCGTGCTACTAATTTAACCTTCCAAGTCGAGTCTCAGAGACTTCGTCTTCATCGATGCGAACTTCTTCTGACGATTAAATTGTACCAAGACTTCAACGATCTAAGTATAGCCAGCTGCCATCGCTTTAAATATAACTTATCTATGAGTTTTAAAAGTTAACGATTAGCTATGAATCTGGTGCTCGACAAATTCAACGAATTTGCAACGAAACTGGATTGTCTCTAACCAAGAAACTTACGATAAGAGTTTCCATTCCGCTTGGCTATCAGCTGTTCGTTCGGTTCAATTAATCCTCTCTTCGCGAAAACGAATCATTCACTACTAAGCGGAACAAAGTTTGGAATAATCGATATTTTACGAATTTTAATTGTAATCTTCGTCCAGCCTTGAACAGCATTCTGCTTAAAAGAAATTTTCTATAACGATAAATACAACAAGAAATGATTCTCCAACAAACATGTGGGAATATGTATAGTGTCGGATCTCGCGTTTTCGCCTAGCTCGTATGATTTATGGGTTGAAATAATACGTTCGGGATGAGGGAGATCGTTTTATTTTTCGAAGCAATAATAAATCCCGACGAGTAGCCGGACACCCGTTACGTTCCTCGGCGTCTTATGAGAAAATATCATTCCGAAGGGGCTGCGCGCCGCCAACCTCGAGAGTTTACTGACCTCGCGACACGTTGCAGTTGTTTTCATCGCATGGGATTCGAGATCTTCGGACCTACTTTTAACTCGTCTTACAACTAACATCATCTACATTTTCAATAATCCTCCTATTTTTGGTCAATTATTAGCGAATCTCTAATAAAATTGACGAAATAGTTAAAGATATTTGCAACGGACTGTACGTTCGATGCTAATAGCGATTTTCGAATATTCGCAAGCGTATGGGTTAAATGTCGCAACCTTCGTCCTATTTTTCTCCTTTTGTACGCCCTTTATTCACTCTTGGACGGGTACGGTCGCCTTATACATTATCAAAAGGCAACTTTGGAAAATGAAACACATCGTCTCGGCGAGACAAATGTTATTCCGGGAAATTAGGATTTTTTACGACTCAGATCACGCGCCCCTTCGATCTCCCGCATTATCTGAAAACCCGTTTACCTCGTACGGGATTCGGTGCTTAAACCCCGACGACCGACTCAATTTCAGACGTTCAGTGCGCGTCACTTTCTCTCGTTACTCCCGTCCGGTTTTTTGGAATACGAAGGAAGTCTAACGAGCGTTTTCGTGGAGAAGAGGGCCGACGTTGTGGCAACGTGGAGTCCTCCTAAAGTCGAATCGGGATGGAAGATGCGAAGAAGAGGGACGGGTTTCAGAGGAAAGAAGACGAGCCGCACGAAAGAAAGAAAGCTACCGAACCGAGGAAGGCGCAACGACGAAAGTGGAGAAAGCAGGAGGAGAACACGTGGAGGTGACCGGGAGAGAAAGAGAAAAAGAGCGGTAGAGAGAGACGAGGTTATCGCGTGAGACAGGGACGAAGACGCAGAGGGGCTGCGCGAGGGTGTAGCAGAGAGAAAGAGAAAGAGAGAAAGAGAGAGGGGCGACGAGGGAGAGAGAAAGAGGGGTGGCACGCGCAATGCGGGTATTGATTCACGGCGGCAGCCGGCAACCAGCCTGAAACACACCACACCGAATCGAGTCGAGTCAACTCGACTTCGCGACTCTGACTCCGACTCGATTCGCCACACACGCCACCGAAGGGGAGAGACCGAGAAACGAGCCGAACTAGGGCTAACGATTTCAATCGGCTATCAGCCTCAAGACGAATAAAAAAGTAGAGCACAGGCTAACCAGCACGCGGACTATCCCGAGTCTACTCCACATCTCGCGAGATACTTGGATACTGAAGGAACTTTCAGAGATAGTTCGCACTTGGAATCCGTAATAAAAACTGAAACGAGAGATTAGTCATACTCCTAGGAACGTCGCGTCTAGCCAGAGACATTGCCTAATGTTGCGGAACGATTAAATGTTCAACGAAATGATCGTGGAAGGGTGAAAAAATACAATTAGCTCACGACCTCGTAGTCTTAATCGTCTCGCTGCTTCGATAACTAACAGATACATCAATATTTTTCATCCCACGAATCAACAGCTTGTGTACGTCTAAGACAAAACTCTTTCCTCCTGGGTTCTCTAATCTATCAACGAAGAGACCGCGTTACCGGAAACTAGCCCGAGTAGCAAGCGAGCTACGCCGCTTCCTCGCAGTCAAATTCTCGCATCGAGCAACCACCGAAGGACGAGCAGATTCGATCGCGACCTACTTACTTTCGTGAAAATCTCGTATCTCGCTCCCCGCGTTCCACTTTTCGAAAATTCTAGCCCATTTTTGGACAAACGTATCCTAGATAGAGGAAACTTGGACCGGTTCCTAACTTGAATCACTGTCACCGGGTATTCTTATAAAACTGTGCTACATTTTATGAAGCGTAGAATACTGGAACGTCTCGCAGCATTATATTCGGCTCTATCGTCGGAAAGAGTCTCGAACAGCAGACCCAGACGAGTGTGCAATCTCAAGAGTATATGACTTGGCGTTTGTTAACGACGGATGGAACGAATCGAGTTAGCGAATCGAGATAGGAAGAGAACCGAAGTCTGAGATCGTCTTAATAGTAAAGGTCGAGAACCTTGGCGATTTTATTCGCGATAACGCAACCAGACCTACTTCCACGTAACATCGATTCTTTTCTATTGATTCTACGTTTGCAGGGTTAGAGCAGTCACCTACCAAACGATCGCTACGGTATTGAAAAGGCAATGACAATAATATGAATTGATCGAACAGGTACCGAATAAAACATCGTCCCAATTCCGTTTCACGGGTTTGGGGATGAATAAAAAGATTCGTGGAAAACCTATATGAAAACGTGAACGATAGGTCGTGCCAGCAGTAGATGTAGTTAGAAATCGTAATTAAATTTAGTAGAACGGGCAACGACAGGCTGTGCTAAAAATAAAAGGTAATGGCCAAACAATCGAAGAGCAATCGATAATCGTAAAAAGCGTTGAAAAGCACGCCGCGCGCTCTCTAAGCTGTAGCGGGGTACAGACACCTCAGTACAGAGGAGGCTTTAATTCAGCCGCAGTAGTGCATACCCTGGCTTGGCCAGCCGCAACCCTTTCCTGTCGCCATCTCGTACCGTGAATAAGTGAATAAGTGTAAAACTGATCATAGAAATATACAACTTATGAAACCGTATGATGTTTATATCAAATATGATCCATTTTATTTCTAATTGATGTTGCTATTCAGCGTGTACAATCTCCAATTGATGTGACACACGTCTAAACTTTGTCGAATATATATAAGGACTGCAAACTACATGATCAGTTTGCAGTATATTAGTACGAATCAAATATCTTATTACTGGCAGTAGTATAACCATACAACTAGTCCGACGGTTGGTGGAATCTGTCGTATCGATCACTAATACCGTTCACAGTGGTTGGTAAAGTGAGTCAGCAATTCACTACCCTCTCCAAGGGGGTAACTACCCCTAGTTTGTTATCACCAGTGTTCTACCTAACCGGCAACGTTGAATGTACTCGAAAACAGAGAAGGGGATGACTGTATTATCGACTCTTAATCTGCCCTCGGTAGTAGATACTGACGTTACTGGTCAGACACCCTGCTTTACCCTTCCTGTTTCAAACAATCAATGTGTTTAAATATTATTTATTCCTCGAATTAATTTCAATTTCTCCTGCGGATGTCAATACATTCCATAATCTCATTTTAACTTTTCTTATGGAAGCTACGGTTTAGGAAAAGAATGCACAAGACTTACATGATATCGCCAAGCTTGACTCGAGTCTGTACGAGGGCGCAGCTCTTGTAATCGCTGGTGGTGACAGCCATCCGCCTCTTGTATCGTTGCACATCTGGAATCGTGGCGGCATCGTTGAGATTTCCAGAGGCCCCGGGTCCAGGATACCCTGTGAGGCCCGCACCTCCACGCACCAGCGGGCTGCTGCCACGCCGACGCGTAGACATGTGCCGGCCTCCCACGCCGCCCAACATCCTGTCGACAATACAACCTTTTTTTAATGACCTTTTCCTTTTTATAGCTTCGTTTTACCCTTTTGACGGGTCCCGACTTTCGCTTTTTTTAACACTGATACTACGATGGGGCTCGATTCGATCGAGGAAACCCAGTAGTTATACTCATTGTAAGTATACGTTTGAATATAAAACGACGTGGGATCAAGAGACAAATGACAATAAATAAATGAAGGAAATATTCGCAAGAACGATTGTGACTTGGAAACAGATCATTCGAAAAAAATTCAGTCGAACGCTTTAGTTCAGGTTTGGGCTTAATTGGGTTAGGCTGACTAGCCTAATCTCGAACCATCAAGAACAAGTCGGAGTCACGCGATCCACGTTTGTTTAACACTCACAAACGCTGGCTCGCCCGACGACCAATTCTTTTCGTTCGTTTCGTTTCCCGTTTCCATATCAATGGCCATGCTTTTGCACGAGCTAGCCGATTGACGTTCTTTCTAGTGCGTATAAACTGCGTTAACGATTTATCTCCGCTGCGTGGAAAATTTTGATAACGTTACCCGTCCCATCAAAGCAATCCCTTCGGATTTAATTCAAACACGACTGCGACTATGTTGGTAGATTCGTCTACGAACATCTTCCACTAATTGAAATTAGTCAAACTCACCGTGTACGGGAATATTCGTTTAATTAACGTATGTGTATCGGCTTTCACGTTTTCTGAAGATTTTAATCAATATTAATTACTTGGCAATCTAATAGAATCGCGAATCGCGATTGGCAACATAAGGCTGTTTTTTCTATTCGCATAAGTAAAACTGGCATTAATAACGGATTGCTAATTAAGTGAATATTCCGTCCAGGACTGATATTAATTGTTAAAAAATGGATAATAGACAAGGAACGGTTCATCAATCATGAAATATCAATTAAAAACGGTAACATATTTCAAGCTAGCAGAGATTCAGTCTTGTGTAGAGATGACGATGCACGACGCGGTCGTAAGCGCTGAAACGAATAAAAGAAATGAATAATTATACGCGCTCACTAATCTGATTCTCATAATTCAGCCGGCTTCGTAGCAGTCACGTATCGAAAGTGATTAAGCTCGGTATGCAGTCAGACAGCGGCCTACCAAGTGGTTAAACTTCTTCGTTATTCCGACGAAGCGGTTCTCAAAGTTCGGTCAACATTCCAACGCGAGGGAATAACCTCGAGTGGCTATCCACTTCCTTTGAGAGCGACGCTTAAAACTCCTTTTACTTTCCACAATGTTCAATATTTACCCGGACTGAGAATGAGAATCAAATTGACCGTTGCTTCTCGGTCCATTATTGTCAGTTAATAATATGGTCGAAGCAATTACGTTTAACGTTCTGACTGGAATTTTATAAATAAAATGTTTCTAATGTCAATTTAAAAACTAATATCTCGATAGAGATAATAGTATGTATTTTTCCGGCTCTGCATGTTTTTGCAATTTTCAAGTCTGAGAGCCTCTGCGGCACACACGAGTTATCGTGGGTTAAAAATATCGCCGAGTCTAATTACTGCGAGAGCAGACAAACGTTGAAAATTATTTTCGTTGATGCGTAGATAGATATCGGTTCACGGAATTGCCGGCTTCTATTTACGTCCTCGGCTTTTCGTAAAGATAGCTAAAGTTGGCGCGAAGGTCTCACGAAGATTATCGCGAGTGTCGTGATCGTGATAATTATAATTTATGGAAGATAGAGAAAGAGTGTCAGTGACCATCGTAAATTACATTCTCGTAGCTTCGCGGACCCTTGCTGTCCTTTCTTTTGTTTTTCCCTCGCGAGAGTTCTCGAATATGTATTCCGTCCCAAGAGCTTCCTTATCCTAGCCATTTGTCCTTATTACATGTTCTGCTGAACAGATACGGAAAACGAGTTATATGTAGAGAAATCAGACCGTTCTACTTCAATAGCACGATAAATGTATGACTGCTGTAAAAATCGAGTCACAATTCATTATTTTTCTCGTCGCGTAATTTCGATAAAGATCGTCGCCTGATCCCGGATAATTATTTAATCAGATATCGGCTTTACTCGAGAGCGTGTCTCGCGTATTTCGATCATTATCCCTTTCTCGTCTTCGCGACGCGAAAATCGATATTAGCGGCGCGCTTTTTCCTTTTTTCATTTAATTAACCTTTGAAAGTTCCGTCATTCGTTTTATAAATTATGCACACTCGAGGGAGTCCGAGATAACTAGAAGGGGGATTCTCCACGGATGCATCCGGCAGCTTTCGAATCTCATTACGAGTTTCTTCGATCTACGTTTCAAGTAAATTGTACCGAGGATTCGTATCGTTGCACGCAAAACTAATTTAACGCGATGGTCATAACCAGGAATGAATAAGGTTTGCGGAAAAATATTTGAAGGAAATTATCGAGGAGGCAAGTTTGGAAACGAGAAACCCCTTAGTAAATTCTGTGCTACTCGTTAGGTCTCGTTACCAATGCTCAACTTCCGTTTCACGTGTTGCGCTTCCTACGAGAAGTTTATCCAATTACATCCATTCCACGTTAATATAAGCGACCGTCTCAGCATATAATTAATAGTTTGCAATTTTACCTTACCGTCGTGTAAGATAACATACCGCTGTAGATTAGAGAACTGGATTTCACTAATTAATTAATTGTGAGCGATATCTGCAAAAGAAAGTGGTTTATCGATTCCTGAGTTACGCTTCTCCTAATCCTATCCTACGAAAGAGCTAATATCGGTTATCAGTGGTCGAACGTAACAGAGACAGCGACAGGTGATTCTCGATTCCGAGGGTCAGTTGGCAGATTCAATCTCGGTGTGAAATTTTCATCGAGAGAACGATTCCTATGTTAACGCAACGCGAGGCTGTCTGTTATTTGCAGGAACGAATTAATAACTGGCCAGCTCTACTTCGTTTCCGCCGCGCGGAATGAATTCCAATCTATTTTACACGCGTAACTAACTTATGTCCACCCATACGCATGTACCAGTCCGCGAGTAATCTCTTTATTCGCTTTTAATTGTCACTGCCTGTTATTGGTATTACGATCAAACTGAAATTTCATATCCGCGTTCCCTTAATCCTTCTCTCGAACTAAAAAGAATAATGGAATCAAGATTTGCATTGACAACCGTCAATACCTGTAAATGCAAATGAGGATACGAAATGCAATTAAGCGTACAAATTAATTCGAGGTACGAACCGGATTTGGAAAAACGTGCTTTTTTCAAATTCTCGTCGCGTCCAAGTACAGTAAATTTCACGTACGTGATTTTTTCGCTATTGAAAATTTGTTTGTCCTCCGTGTTACGTCATAAAGTTCCATTTACCGAGAAATACATGGGCTTCGGCGACAATAGCGCTTGATCGAAGTTACGCTCGCAATAGCCACCGGTATACGGGCTACCACACCGCGTTAATGTACACGCGTGAACAGCAGAACAACAAGGAGGCCATCAAGATGCGTATACCCGATCATTTACTTCCGATAAGCTATTAATTTTACGCTAGAAAATAGATTGCGTTCTAATTACGAGCTCGAACCGTAATTATTATCTCGTCTGGTAATACCAGAACTGAATTCAATTGCGAATCCAACAATTAATCATATGTATCGTTCAAAGCGGCTGACCCAAGCTACGCAATTAACTTCGTCCATGTAGTTTACTTTGTAGGATATTAAAGATGGAACAGAGCTTGTAGATAATATAATATTTAATCACGCTTCTAATTAAATCTCCTTTCTCGTTTCTCTATTATGAACGCCTAACTCGATTTATTACCCTCGGTAACGTCGGATCCGCCGACGAATTTAAATTTCCCATAAACATCCGAAGTCTGTGTCACGAGCATTGATGAAGCGTTCATAATTTAACGAGGAAGCACAGTCAGTGCATTTATAGATACTCGGACCCCCACTCAGGCTGCTCCGTTCTTGCCGGTCGAAATTTTAGGATAGCAACCTGTTGCTAGGCACCCCTGGGAGCTCTTATCCCACCTCTCTCTGTTACCCGGCAACCCCTGCTTCTCCCTCCCTTCCTCCACCCACCCCCGTTGACGTATACAGAATATCTAAACGGATCTCCCGGCTCTCGTCTCCCTCCGATCTTTTGTGCTCGAATCTCGTCTCGGTCTTGCTCTCGCCACCGAGTTCATCGCGATCCCACTCCATTGTAAATTCCTCCGTTTTTCCAGGAAGGGGAGAAAAACATATCCGGGGATGAAACTGAATGAACGAATTAATACACATATGCACGACGTTGCATATTCAACGAGGCAAATTTGTTGCTTTTATTATTTCTGACTACCAAGAAGTCGAATAATCGCTTCTCGTGAATAGATGCACGCATTTTAACTCGCTGTGCGGTCGTTCGATCGAATCATAAAGTTTTGAAATGAAATAAAAAAACGTCATCGCTTCTGATTAAAATGATCAACATTATTACAACAATATATAAATGAATCGTTGTTGGAAATGGAACTGTTAAAGGATTAATCAACATTTTCGTCATACGAGCTCCGGTGGACTGCACCGTGTGCGCTGTATACATCGTCCTCCGTCATGTGTACGTCAACGTTTCTTCTCGACGCGCGTTGCCCCCAAACATTGCTCTTTTTCGCCTGTTGCTGAAACTGCACGTTTCCCTTTCATCGTCTCTCTGTCAACCACGTTTCTCTACCTGTCTATTCCCTACACGTTTTACCTTCCTTTCCCCGGTCTCTTTATTTCTTCTCGACACGTAACTTGTGCATTTTATTTAACAACGCGAGAGAGAAAATTTTTAATATTAATAAATGCGAGTAGTTTGCAAGTATTGCCAATTTTATGAATTTATAAAAAACATCGAATATGCAGAAAATAAAAACGTTACATGTACCGTATGAAAATATAAAAAATAAATTCATATTCCGAAGCTGAAATGATAAAATAAATATCTATCTGAAATGAAATTTTTTCATTGATTACCATAAATGTATTTTGCATAAAAATTCGCAGTATGTTTACATTGGTTGGGAGTCAAAATAGAAAATGCTTATTTCTCTTTTGAGCTAGGAAGATAGGTGAAAAAAATCGCTAAGGCAACAGAATTTAAACCTAACGTACCGGGGGTAGTCTCGTTCGCTTTACGTAGATCAACCGTGGAGAATCTAATAACCAGTCGGAGGGGATCGAGCGAGTCGCCGTGAAATTAGTTCCGAGCTTGTGCTCAGTCCTCGCGTAACCGCCAAGGGAGCCGAGACTTCGAGATCAGGCCTCGAAAATCCCTTCGAGGACTTCCGTGATAACGCCAGCCCCTCCGCCGGGAAAAGAAAACAAATAAACTCCCAGGGGTGGCGTTGGAACAGAAATTTTCCTAGAATTCCACGAAACACCGGCTCCCCAGCGATCATCAATCTAAATATCGTAACTTCACAATAGCTGGAAGCAATTCGATTTTATCTATAGACAATGTTATAAAGAAAAATTAATCGTATAATTGAAAAACTGTTTCAACCTTCTTAATGGTAATCCTGTTCCATTATCGATTAACATGATAGGATAAGTACTGCTACAGATAGTACTGATATTCGCATATCTAGCTCGGATACTTTTCATCAGAGGATTACCGTATCCGGTTACGTGGTTCATTGAACCAAGAGAAAATTGGCAAGAAGTAAAAAGAAGAAACGAGAATCAGTGGCGAGTAATTCCGGACTAGAATTTCGCTTGGCTGAAGGAGACACGTGCGAAACTGTCTCTCGAGACGGGACGCGCCACGTGATCATTAATTAATCGCGTCACGTCTCATTACTATCTAACCGGCAATAGCTCGAGAAATTGAACAAATTACGGCAAATTGATAATGTAAAATAGCCAGTTCTCAAGAATGTACCGAGATTACGATTTTCAGTATAAATCGTATACCACGCTTTTCTTAGATTCTGCCCGACATGTTAGTGCGTTTAATTATCCGGACGTCAGTAGCTCGAGGAACCGCGAAGAGTAAACCGCGGACACTGACAGGTCGGGTTTCGAGTAGAAGAGTCAACAATAATGGGGAAGGGATTTCAACGGGTAAAAGCGAAAAGTGAATTGCTCGAGAACGAAAGTGGGAGGATGAGCGTTTTCCCGGTTTCTCGATCGATCGCTACGACGGTATGGTGTTCTTATTCGCGAGCGAATGGGCCACGTTCGAGGCATCCCTCTTCGAGGGCTTTGCACGGTGAACGAAATTAAGTGTCAGCGGCCGTGATAGTCTCCCCCGGAATTACGCCTCGCCCCTCAAACGGGGTGATCGATCCGTCCACATTTTTTAATTGTTCCGCTTTCAATTACCTGGACATGGAACCCGTATAACGTCTAAACTCAATTAGAAATAAATCCAATTGCAGGACCCACAGCTTCCAATTACTGTTTCACTGTCTGATACAAGTAAAAGATTCGAACGAACACTTTTCTTATTTCCCTTTCTAAAGAACTAACTCTCTTAAGACTTGAGTCTATTAGGATAAAAATCTTAGGAGGCAAACGATCCGATCAGTCTCGACCCGCAACAATTCGGAGCCATCGACAGCAGTAGCCGTGAATATAGAATCGTATACCTCTACGCTGTATACAGGATAGGGATTGGCAACGGCCCATTGTCGAATCGTATATGCAGAATTCGATCGAAAAAGCTATTTCCCGGTCGGATTCCACAGCGCGGACTGTCGAACGGTCTGTACGTACTCTGCTATTAAATTGAATGACGCGGCCGCATAGTCATCGCGCTTCGAAACCATCGAAACGGAAACAAGCGCAATATGAAACTTGAAGAAACAGGGAAAGGAGGCCCATATTCCAGCACTCGAATGCTTTCCCGAACCTGGATAGCAAACTGTGAAACTTTCCATTGTCCTCACTGTATTCAATTTTGGCTTTCTGTTATTCATCGAGATTGCAAATTACAACTCGTTTCGACGGACGCGGTTGCCAGCTTGTAGCAAACCAAATTCAACTACACAGTAAATATTTTACAATCGCCAAAAATTTCAGTAAATAACCGATAAACAGAAAAGAGATAGGAATCCGTTTATCAACATTTTCGTAGTACATGTCTTGGTACAATTTACTGTTGAGAGGCACAGAGGCGGAAATTTCAGGAATAGACATTCTCTCAAGTTTAACCTGCTACTTAATCGAGTTTTCGTGTGTCAAAGCTCGAACCAGAGACCAGGTTGAATCTTGGGAAGTTGTGAAATTTCAATGACCGTCTAACTTGATTTTGTCTCCAGCGACCCTTTATTGCCTCAGTTTCAATAAACTCCCGCATCTTTCTCCGTTCCACTTCCGCCTCTATCGACAGTGGCTCGATTGCCGCGAGAAATTGGTAAATATCGCGATGGGATATTTCGTTTTTTGTCTAAAGCCGTCAGTTGCTCGTTCCCTTATCGCGCCTTCCGTTCGTTTCGTATCGGTCGAGTCGAACGCCCGACGATAAAGAGTATCGATCTTCTTATCGGACGTCGAGATTCTGATAATTTGCATTCGCCCGGGATATCCACGGGGCGAGGCGACGACAAACGAACGACGACACGGCCGCGCAAAATGCCTCGTAAAGCTGCGCCCATATCGCTCGCGAGACGCTCCTCGAACTATAAAGGAATTACAACGGCGACTTGCTAACTTTTTACGAGTGGGAGAACCTGTTCTCATTTCCAGGACAGCGTAAATAATAAAGTAGTCGCGATGGGCGGCTACCAAGCGCCCTCCTTCCAATCCCGATGAGAAATACACTTTTCAAACTTCCACTCCAATCTCCACACACCTACAATTTTTCAGAGAAATTAAACTTTCCGCAAAACGCTGCATTTTTTCAACTTATACATATAGCGTTTATCAACAAATCTGATCCAAACATTCCATGTACTTTTTTTCAAGAATTTATATGACAATTTACTCTCCGTAATACATTTTCCGACTATTAGAAATTTTTTATTATGTTAAAAAATTTTCAGTCGTCGTAATGATTATTATATATAATAACCGCAGGATACGTGGTTCGTAATTAAGGGTCAAACAACCTCTTCGGAGCCTGATTACAGTAATTAGGGTCGGAGAAAAGTAATCGAGTCTAAAGCAAATGGATTTTCATTAAGGGGCGCGTTACGTAGCCGGTAGTTGCGTCGGGTCGCTTCCTAGAGAGTGGCAAGCGTCCCAGGGAGAGAAACGAAAAGTGGCCGGGGCTAACAATTCTATTATACTTCATTTCCGAGGCTCGTCATTGATGCGAACGAAGCCTTGGTAACGAGAACGACTGTCTCATCTGGCAATACAAAATTGTTTCATTTTGTCACAGATATTAACAGAATTGCTGTTTAATTATATGAAATAAAATCGCGGAAAATACGATGAATATTTCGTAACAGATACCTTAATTAAATAATGCGTACATTAAGACAATGATTTCCTATAGAAGTACAATACGCTAATGCATTAATTAATCCACGTGCCAGTAAGCCTCGGTATTCGTTTTAGTAATTAATTTTGATTTTCCAGCATCGTAATAGTAACTGCTTTTCTATACTCGAACTCGTACGGAGCGAAAGGAGAAGAGGTTTCGTTCCCTACCATTAGCTAACCCTTTCCTTACCGAATAATCGACCGAGAGTCGCGTTACCCTCTAAACTGTGCCGCGGTTAAACGCATTTGCATGCACGCGCCGCCCCGTTAGACGATTACGCGAAATTTAACTCGTTCCTTTTTCCCCATGATCGCTTTCCGTTTGACCGCTTTACTCTTTTAAAAAGATAAGCCGTAATTTCAGGATCGTTCGTGGGAGAGAATCGACTTTGACCAGCCTGGAGTCCATTAAGTTCGACGCATTTGCATTACAAGTTTTACGACGGGCGAAAGCCGGACATCGTAAAACCGACCGCGCATTTATCCCTCGGAATGCATGTAAATGTGGTTTTACAGAAAGAGACGAACCGCGAACGGACGTGCTAATTTCAAAGTTTACAGTGATAAAAAGATTGGTTATCGTTTCTCAAATACGGGAATCAATTATATTACTTTCAGTAATACGAATCAAACGAAGCAATTAATTCTTCGTATTAACGTGACATGATTTAATTCGGGAAACTCAATAATCGTTATAATATTAATATTCTACGGTTTATCATAAACAGATAGAGGAATGTTGCTTCTCGTTTCTCAATACTGAAACGAAGTAACGCGCGGATATTTCATAAATTAGGAAAGCTACTCAACAAAGCTCGCTCGCGTGTGCTTCCACCTACCTACCTTTAATTGTCCCGCTTGGAAAACTTTTTGGACGCGGGAATTAATTTACGTTGCCTGGGCAACGGTAGCTAACGGATTTAATGCTTCATAAGCGGTGAGCTAAATTACACGCCTGCTTTGCTTCTTGATTTTCAACCTGATTAAAGCGTGCCGTGCTTTCACCCTTAAACCTCGCTACTTCCCCCACCCCATCCATCGAGTGCGACAACTGGAAAATTTTCTTAATTATTTCCGGGCGTGAACAAACGCATTTGATTTCGTATGGTATGCGATTAACCGTTGACGAGCATGAGGGTTCATGTAAAATAATTGAACAGTCACGTATAACCAGTACCATGGACATTGCATAACAAATTAATGTACTAACATAATTGCTATAAAACAGGTAAAATTGTAATCATTATCGAAAAAGATGTTACACAGGAACGTGCAAAGTATGCTGAATAACAGTTTGGAAACTAAACGATATTAAAATAGTCTCAATAGTTGAATTTATAATATTTGAATAGTTTACGGAACGAGTGAAATAACTTGAATTTTTTATAGGTGAATGAATATCGGCGTGCTCCTCGAATTTAGAACATCGCGGAATTAGTTTAACTGATACCGGGAGAACAGCCACTCAGAGGTGTATCGATAACTACCCACGCGAGCATCGGCTTTCGTCGAAGGAGAAAAACGAATAAAACAGAGAACAAGAGCTTTCGCGGAAATTTGTAGGTAAAGTCTCTCGCACTTCGGATAGTTAAAGTTAAAGAACTCCGGTAACTCTTCCGGTGTTAAACCTCGAAAGTAGTCGGAAATTCAGTTTGCCCGAACGCCCAGCGAGCGCTCGCTTTTCTTTTCGTTTACCAACACACAAATCGCTTAACGGGAAAAAGACTTTTTTCCATGCTCGACGATGAGCCAGCTCCGTACAAAGATCGGTTAAGTAAACGCTGTCTAAGTTTTTCGCCCGTTCCGCTGAAAAACGAAAGGGAAGAGGTTGGGAAAGCAAGATATCTCCACAAGAACGAATCGGTATTTCGATTATGACGGATGAACCCAATCTAGCCTGGACGATCCGCAAACTCAGTGCTAGCCGTATTCCGAGAATTACCGAGATATACGAGCACGCTGTTGCGCCTCTTACACACACAGGGTGTTCCGTTTTAATCCATCGCATACTGTATTACTATCTATCATCACAGGATGTAACAAACACGATTGAACAAATAAATTTCACAGAGCTTATAAAAAATGATACAAACTTGTAACTGCATTTAGAAGTAACCTAAAGTATAGCAAATGTTTGTATAATATTCGTCGCATAGAACATTTTCCGAGTTCACGTGTGTTTGTTTGGACACCGTGTATATCGCAACACGACCACGTTTACCCACCCGTCGTTTGTCACCCGAGGGACCGGAGATAAAGAAAATTTTAGAATGTTCTGAGAAAGACAAATCCGCGAACGAAAATATTTCGTTGTTTCCAAAGAGTCCGAAAAGTCGAAATAAAAAAAAGATATCGTCGTTAGATTTTTATCTATTTCCGACAATTTTCGTAGGAAAATTTCTTAGAGAGCGAGCGTCCAGTGTAAAACGATCAGTGCCATATCGAGCACGAAGTTTCCGCAAGAATCGGTAGCTCAAAGAAAAATTCCGAGGGTACAAAAGGGAAACGATGAAAACTTCGACAAAATTTTTCTACTTCGCCCGCTTATGAAAAAGAATCTACGAAAGTTGGATTATAAAATTACTGGGATTTTATAGCGGAAATATAGATTCAGCGGAAATCAGTTTCCCGTTGGGCTTTCCAAATTACGAATTTATTGAAGAAACGTTATTAGAATGATTTTGGCTCAGAACGCAGAGGACTTGACACACTGTCGATACGCAAATTTCCCGGTAGCCGAAAAAACGAAACAGAGATGTATCGGCACCCTGTTGCTCCTCGATATCGACGCGAACGCTGATGGAAAATCGCAGGAAGGGGAGAACCCCGTTCTCGCAACAACGCGGTGGCCGTTTCACCCTCTCATTCGCTCTCAATCTGGCTGTCGAATATCGCGCGATCGATAGTGTCTGGGTCAAAATAACGCTCGGGTGCTCGCGAAAGATGCGGAGAATCCGAGCATTAGATATTAAAGGCCGAAGACGTTCGGTGAACCGAGGGAACATCGTTATTCGACTCGATCTACTCTAGTCAGTCCGTCCATTATAGTAATTGCTTTCTCCGTCTGAGACCGAGTTGGATGAGTTCGCGATACTTGGATACAGAAATGTCTCGAGGATACGCGATCCTCCATTCGTTACTCGCGACGAAGCATCGATGGGATCTCGTATAACGGAAGTTGACGTCGCGCGCTCTACGAAAAAAGAGGACGGTGCATGGAAATTTCACTAATTAGAAAGTTAGCCGACAGAACGTCCTCCCGGTTAGCGCAATTTCGGTGGTAACGCTAACGAGCTACGAAGCATAATTGTACTGCGAGTCAACTTCGTAAAACGAGTTAGGGAAGGAGATTAAAAGTGTTGAGAGGGTGCGTGCGTGCGCACGTTACGTATACACGTTAGTGAAGGGACGTGTAATTAAAATTGAAGCTCGAAGATCCAACGGGGAAGGGAGTAATCGTGTCTGCGCGTTCATCGAAATCAGATGAAACTTTATTAACCGCTCGCCGAGGATTGCGATAGATGTATCGACTCGACCAATATTTTACCCGAACCAAGACGGGAGAACGAACCGATACTCTCGATTCCCTGATTCGTTTAATGAGTAACAGTTGCGATTCGTTGAAATTCGAAAAACGGGTATCTTTGATTAATACGAACTAGGCCGAGAAATGAAGATATAATTAATTCCTCGGACAAATAGAAAAAGATCTTCAGTATTGAAATTTCTCTTTTTGTCGCATTTTTGGTATATTGCCTCGCAGTACAAAATTTCTATGGAGGTTTGTATACGTGATACGAACGAGGTCTCTCTCGTTTCTCTCGGTTGGTTTATCGAAGATGGCAACTTCTCTGTACCATTTTCCATCTCCTCCAGCGCGGCTCGTGTAAAATGCAGCAAAAGTTGCGCGGAAAAGTTCACCCGTGTCAGTTTACGCGAAACGAAACTTCCGCGTAAGATATTCTTCCGCGCGTCATTGTCAAAGTTACCGGCGACGACGCCCAGCGTTATTGAAAACAGAGAGGGCGGGAGAAGAGTGACCCCCTCAACATTTCCGGGTAGAGAAAGTTGCTTATGATCCTTTGCAGAGGGGAACAGATGGAAAGGGCAAACGAGAAACGTCTCCGAAGCGCTAAGTGGAAAAATTGAGAAAAGGAAACGCGTCCCATGCAAATTAGATGGAATCACGAGATAATGCGAGTAATGCCAAGTAGCTCGAAAGCGGGAGCAATTTTTGTTTATTCGTGGACGCTTCAGCCGATTTGTTGCCGCCTCGCGAGAAATCCGTGTAGTATAAACGTTTCATTACGTGACTGTGACCAAGCAACGTGACTAGCGTTTCGATTCGAGGGCACGGGCAGGCATGGTTCTATTCGAGACACTCGGAATTCAATACAGAGTTAATGTAGAGAGCGAAATTTAATTAATAAATCTTACGGGAAACGATGATTTACACACGTTCTACTCTACTTCTCAATTTAGATCACATTTTTTCGTTACATTACGTTGTTTCGGCGTCGCAGCCGTGGACGACTCGAACAATCTGATTTTCGAACGGAACGCAGATCAGTAAGTAGTATAAGCACGGTATAAGTCAGACAACGACGCGCGCTGCGTGTTTAACAACTCCCCGTATCGATTTTCCTTATCTAAACGATTCCTTATCGTCCTGGAACGGGGAACGGATAAGACTCGTTATAAGGATAGAGAATACGGAGGGACGAGTACCATTCTCCCCGTATGAGAAATTATACTCGACGTCTCGGTTTCGCAAGTGAAATCTTCCCTAGACCCTCTTGAAGATGAATAAATCAAAGAATGCGGAGCACACGCATCGTTTTCAGAAGGAGTCATTTCCATCACATTGAAATAATGAATCATTTTTTAAGTATTAAGTTCGCAATTACTATCCTAGCCGAGGATCATATAAATGTAGCGATAGATTACGAAATTTCAACTAATCTCAAGGCCCTGCTAATGCTCTCTCTAATTTAATTGATACTTCCAATTTTACAAAATTGCCTAAATTGCTATCTCAAAAAGTCGTTCTAAATTTATCCAATTACATTTTCATTAGAATTTCAAGTAAAGAGCATAATTTTACAAGCTTTGGTCCTAAGCAAACATTCATTCTCCAATAAGGGAGAGTACAGGTGATTTGGTAATAGTAGAGGGAAGTGAGATTGTCGATTGAAAGGGGATAACGCTCGAGGTCTCACAGGGATTAGCAGTAATTAGTGAGCACTTTACACGCGCGCCTTCCCGACCACCGACGATTTGTCCTACGACACGTTTCACAGAGTCGAGGGACTATCGGTGACAAATATTCGATACGTGAATCTAATCTTACAGGGAGAAAGTCTGTCGGCAAGAAACTCTATTAACAAGAAACTTATCGTCGATTTGGAATAACCGCGAGTCGTGGCCGGGATTTAACGAGAAAAAGTGTAGAAAGAGCACTCAAGCCGGAAGATAACCGAGAAGTAGGCTAGTTTCGACATCTTTACAGCGACGATTACAAAGAGCCGTAAGTTGTTCGTGCAACCTCGAAAGGCGCAACGAGTTCGCGTTCAACACGCGAGCCCCCGTGCAACGGAGCTCCGACCGTCGCCGATGAATATAATTGTTACCGCGACGTACTTTCTGTGATTTAATCCGATAAAACAGCTAAGTGAAAAACCATCTTTCTTCGTCTTCGTTACGCGTTTCACTTATTACGATCAAAACTGTTGCAACAGACCTTATTTATCCACTTTATTTGAACAAGCAATTGCAAATTATGAAAAACTGCGACCATCTCGTTAAAAGATTGCGCGGAGTTTACACTTCTATACAAGCGACATTACAGAGATGCATTCCTCTTTGGAATTAACTAAAGACATTCAGCTGAAACAGTTACGAAGGCAGTTTACTTTTATCGCTGCGATGTAGCAATTAAATAAAACTAAGTATCCTTAACTTCTTTCCTAATTAATTACCGAGTTAAGTTCGCGCGCGTCGGAGCGGCGACAAGTCGAAGCCGTCGGCGTGAATTAAATTAGATCGATTAGACGTGATCGGTGTAGCGAGGAGAATGGTACGAGAACGAATTTCGGGTCGCGTCAGTTTTGCTGGAACCAGGGCAAAGGACTCTCGTTTAACGATCGGCGCACACGACGATGCACGTGCCGAATTTGCATAGAGAGCCTGTTGCATAGGTAATGGACAATTTCCCCTCTGCCCCGTGTAAGTAACCTCATTACCGCCGTTATTAGGGAATCGCGCACGACCGCGATCATCAAAGCGGATGCGTTCCCAGTTAGACGAAACGCGAATGTGTCACGTAATCTATTGTACGAGAAAACATTTCCTGGAAAAAGTAACAAGCGTTGTAGCCTTTCATTAATCTCGTTAATGATTTTAACCTGAAGTTCGTTAAGCTCTGTCGAGGAGATACTTAAGATGTTACAGGCAAAGAGAAATAAGTCTCTTTACTCTTGACTGATTGCAGTTCCAGCGCAAGGGAATATATAACCGTGATTCCTGGAAATTTCACGGAGACCCTGATCGGTCGGTTGAAAGGAAGAAAGGAGGGTAAGAAAGGATGGAAGAGAGCAGAACCGAGCCTAGCAACAGGTGGAGAGAGCCCGGCGACTCGGAGCTTACGGCGGACCAACGAGCGCAAACGACCTCGGGGCTAATCAATAGTAATTATCCACTCGCTCTTGCGCGTAAATATCTTCGAAAATAAGTCCGCTTCTACTTCTCGACGCGGTGCGCGCCTACTGCCAACTTCGAACGTGTCGTGAAAGTAAATTCGATTTACCGATTCGCACCCTCGCATCCGCCTCCGATCACTTCCTTTCGTTAAGTGATAAGGAGAGCTTCCGATATCCGTTCATTGATTTCCTGAATACTTTAACCAAATCCCGTATCTCAAGATTCCTCCGAATAGAACTTCCTGAGAGGAAGCGCGCATTTAAGTGTACCAGGAACTAATAAAATTTAATTATTACGTCTGTTGCACTAAATAAAATCAGTATTTAATTAATTTAATTGTATACTACACAGTTCCCTGATTTATTTCGTGCAAACTTTCGATTTGTGCTTCGAAATCGCTCCGGTTTCTACACATCTGGAAACTGATAAAAAAAAGTTTCAATACACGGAGATAGAAGTCGGCTATAAAAGAACTCGATATTCGTTTGAAAAGAAAGTTGAAAATAAATCTCTTCTGTTCTTAACGTCAGTATCGCGGTTCTTCGTATTCAATCTTGATTCAGCGATCCCTATTCGATTAAATAATGAAATATCTTGTTGCGCGGGGAATCGCGAGCCAAAAGTACAAGCAGAGACACGCGAATAAATTGCTAGGTATAGTCCGTTGGAGGAACGTATCTCGATGTCTAGTAAGACGGTGCGCAGCAATTCCGATTGGTTGGAGTACAGCCACGTACACGAAACCACGTTTCCTTCTAAAGATTAAGAATGTACCGGTGTACCGGAGCGAAATCAGATCTCGAAACGCACTCCCGGGAATAAGTATGTGCTCACTACCACGTTTGCTCGATATCCTGACCCGCGTGGTAATAGAATTTGTAAATAGGCGTGTACGGGCAACGTTGAATTAGCAATTTCGCCGTAGAGGAATCTAATAAAAGATGGCGGTCGGAAAGGGAGATGAGAACAAAGGGCAGCATGTAGGGTGGAGAATCTGCGGCTAGCCGGCGGCTCGAAATTGCAAGCCTCTCGCATTGGATGCTCTTGGACACGCGACGGAGAAACTCCCACGGCGGCTTTGTGGAGGCACGTTAAATTCGCCGAGGCCTAATGGAGTCGAAGACCGTGTTTGCGCGCACGAGTAATGAAACCTTTGAGCAAGAATCACAGGAATCGCGTGTGCCCGATAAATTGTCGGGACGCGATCACGATCGCTCGGAATCTAAAATGGTGTTTATCGCGATCGGCGGATAGACAAGATTGAATTAATTAAACGAGCAACTAAGAAAGAAAGCCCTGTCCCGGATATCGAATCCGGACCTATGGAATCTCTCTCCTGTCCCGGGCGGAACGAGCCCAGCGCAGGTAGGTATTGATTTTTCTTAATTACACTATCTACCGAATGTCAGCTTTGGGTTCCTTGTTAACCTGATATCGTCACCATTTTTACCCATTAAACCTTGAAATATATTATAGCTATAAGCCCCAAGTTAATCTTTCGATAATATTTTCTATAAGATTGATCAGGTAAAAATTTGTGACGTGCCTTATGAACGCTAGGGAATGATTAGAATAGAAATTTTCTATTGTCACCGAATAAATATCGCGAGATTCACTTCGCTACGGATAAGAAAGGGCGAAAGCGCGGAAATTACCACGTGCGTTAGTCAAAGGATAGTGGTCTCGCTCAATGTAACAACTAAGAAACTAACTTCTACGCGAAGCGGGAAGAAGTTTCTGTTCTCTAGCGCAAACTGCGCGGAGAGGATGAGGAAAAAGTGCAACCGCTTTGTCCCAGCAGGGGCAGCGGTCTCGCTAGCTCGAGGCTCCTATCGCGTCGAGTCCTGCGAGTTCTCACATCAATTTTCGTGAAAAAGAGGCCGGGATCAAACGCGGAAAAGCTCTTTATGACGTAGCGAGAAGAGGAACACCGACTGAACGAACTGCGACGCGCACAAAGCCGGAGAACAACGTTGTCACCGGCTTATGCTCGTTTGCTCTAACTAGTCCCGGAAATTTTCCTGCGAGGGAGCCCGACAACAAGGGACGTAGACGAGTCACCTTGACGTCACGGACGATCGTCTCTCGTCGACTTTCTTTGACGCTATTAACCCGTAACGGGTATGCTAATCATTTTACGATGCAACAGCGTGTTCAGACGCTTTTTCACAAAGTAAAACTTTTATTTACTATTTACTGGGACGCTTTAACCGTCGACAACATTCGCTCGTGATTCTACATACTGTCGTCGATGAAACGGCACAGGTTGAATCCTGCTTTCGTTGCCGGCTTATCGCTTCAGGCGAGCGACAGATGCTTTTCCGACAGAACATTTTTCGTCGTGTGATCGTCGACGATACGGTTGAATTTGACTGCACACGGGCAATTGATACCTACCAATGGAGCCGGGCAAACACTGATGCTGCGCGATGTAAACAGCGGTGACGAGTGAATCAATGCGAAGATCAATATATCTAGGCGAGAGTAGGTGCGCGGCCCGACTCCGGCCACTCTGAACGTCGCGTACAACCCGCGAACGTTATCACCAAATGCAACAAGTCGCAGACTCCCGATCCGGACGCGGACGGGAGAATCTAATCTTCTCAGGGACATCGCATCGCCTTTACCGAAATTCAGATCGCTGTATTTGAAAATGGTTCGATCTTTGTTCTAACCGAAGCGAAATCTGACTTAAACCTTGACCAAGGTATCGAATGTATATTATGCTACTTTCGTTTCGGCAATCCTATGAGTTGTTTACACGCTTCAATTTTTATTACATATCCTGCATTAGCATTAAGATCGAATATATCTGTGTTCTTATTAAAATTTGTCAGGTAGAGGAGTACGTTAATAAATCCCGGGCAGCATTGAAAATAAAACGAGAAGCCATGGAAGAATTTAGAATAATACCAACGCTAAAGGGAAAGGGAGCTGCTGGTGGGCGGAGCAGAGCGACAGGTTAAAGTACCGGAAGGGAAGGACGCGCGGATCGGGCTGCTCGCGTTCGGATTCAGAAACTGTGCGAGCGAACACCGTTGAATCTGGACTCCCAGGCTTCGTCGATCGATGCCCGGGGCACGTTTCTATATATAACCATCCCTGCTCCCTGCCTCCCTCTCTTTCGCTACCTGGCCACCCCCTTAGTCTCTCTCTTTCACCCCCACGTTTTCGACCTACGCCGCGCCGTGCCGTAGGATCTGCCACCTGGCTTCTCCCAGGTCGCAGCCTCGCGAGCTCGTCTTCGATCCTTTTCCCCATAAAGAGTACTTGAACAATTCAAATTAGTCCTCGTATCGGTCAAGTAGCGTAATCGATCAATTTATATCTTAAAGACAAAGACGCCAAATTCCGGATCAAGGATGCGACTATTCTAAGAAACGGTTTACAGTTTATAAGTACCCTATCGATCACACGCGTCATCCATCAAAGGATCTCACTTTGTATTGAAACAATGCATCTTGTTAATTTTTTTTACCTCGATACAACAGCGCAGACGATGTTCGGTACGAGCGAATTAATAAAAACCATGGCTAGTATTCGGCGTAGGATTAATTCTCGGTCTAATCGCGAAAGGATAAGCCAGATCGGTCCCTAATTACCCGTGGCAAATGAACTGGTATCATGACGATAGCAAACAGATCGCGCGGTTTATCCCATGTTTGATCCCCTGGATATCTGCGATGTCGCCTTTCGTCGGGATCCTTCGGACCACCAAATCCGGCCCGCTATTCGGTTACGAAATTAGTACGCGACCAACGACAAACTTGTCCACAATGGTAGGCAAACCAGGAGTTCCATTGTAATCGGCTTAGGTACCGATGTGCGATGCTTTTGTAACGTTAAAACGCTCTTTAATTACATACACAGATTTCGCGGTTAATTATGCCGTTTCGAGGAGACCGACGCGTACCGTACGTATACGCGCACGATTATTTGAAGCTTGCGAGCATCAACGTTAATATACACGTCAGAGAAAATGATGAAGCCAAACGTGCAGCAGGTAAATTAGAATTCTGAAACCGCAACGCGATGGATACCAACGAGCTTCACTATAACGTCCGAATGCGATCTTATGTGGTTGTGTTTTGTGTTATACACATAGATTCGCGGTTCTATGATACAATATATACGATGTGCGATGTATGGACATAATTTCCTTCCTGGAAACGAATCAGAGCGGAGAACTATACATATACACGCGGCTATTTCACAGAAGATTAGCGATACTTTTAAAAAGAACGACGAGTTCTCGAGGCAAAGATTAACCCATTTGCATCATTATCCACATTTAATAGAGTCTTGGAAAATGAATTTCGGTTTGATGAGATACTGGAATATATTCACTCAATGAGCCCTATTTTATGGTATAAATGCATAGTACAATTTCTTTTACTCAAATCAGTAAATAATTATTGAATTCAAATAATAGTTCTCATTGACTCGTACCTCTTGTTGTTATATCAATTATATTAAACATCATGTCAATCGTTAGATCAACCATTGCGTCAATCAATATATCAATTATTACATCAACCAACATATGAGACGACATATTAATTGATATTATAACATTTATTCCCGGCATAAACGACTAGTTGTTCTGCATCGTTGATTAAGTAATTAAACGTTTTAAGCGGAAAAACTGAATTCATTAAGTGCTTTGATTCGCGCACAATTTCAAACGTATACATTTTTAAAGCTTTTGCCCTCGAGACAGACTACGTGCCACGATTTAAGTACTGTACCGCGAATAAAAATTCTGTGCTGTTTTCTTTGGGTTGAAGCTTGTTTTATCCGGCGTTTCATTAAAAAATGTATGGACGCGGCAACGCACCTTTTATGATGCCACTGCTGTACATATTTTTGCTCGTCGGCTGGCTCTACCAACGTGTCCTTCCTTATTTTATTAGCAGAATAGATTCTCACACGATTTTCCGAGAAGTGAAGTTGAGAATAGAAAGACGCAAACCGTTAGTTTTCTCTGATCTATTCGAACGTCTATCGCCGGGGGATGAATCGTCGCATTAGTCATTAGCCGAAACGCGGTTACGTTGGGATTAACGAGACTGAAAGAAACGCAATTTGCTAGAAAATTAATGTTCGAGCTTTCCAACAAAGAGATCAAATTCCAATGTAAACGGACTTTTTATTGTTCGAAAGTGACAAAGCATTCTGAGACTGAAAAAGCTCGTAAGAAGTCTGCTAACACCGTATTAAGCTGGCCACTGATCCAATCAACCCGGAACACGTAAATGAAGTAAAATACCTACATCTGTCGCGTATTACAAAAGCTCGAGGAAGCGATGCACAAAATCGTCGGTCTACGCTTATAACGTCGACATTAAAATGGAAAAGCTCGTCCAATCGGAAAGCTCGCGGAACTGTTTTACACGGTAAGCGCGTTGTTGATTCAATTTTAATTCCATCCCGGCAGAATTTCCAATGGTTCACGCGAAACGCGTTTTTATCGTTTTTCGTCGCGCTTTATCGGGAATCTAAATAGGCCGTGGAATAAGAAAATGACCCGATCAAAAATTAGAACGATATTCGTCTCGTGCGATCTTTATTTAGACGTCGGCTTCGCGTATCTGTGGAGGATCTTCGTGTTAGCGGGTGAACACCTCGCCTGGCTACCGGATGCCCAAGACAAATTACGTGTGCATGTCTTTGGGTTGTACGGAATGAAAAAAGGGAGAGGAAAGAGATCCTAATCGAAGGGAAGAAAATATCTCGGGCGCACGCATTCCTTCGATAACCATTTTTCGAAAATGAAGAAACGCTATTGCTAGACGAAGGATATTATACTACCGTAGAAAACGAATTTTAGTAAAATGTAACATATAACATATAATAAAAGGATTGTAAATAAACACGTACAACATCGAAAATCCTACTGCACATTCAATACAATATATGGATCAATTGAAAAGCTCAGAATCGGTCAGCTCGATTTTGACGTGACTTGCCACTTGGATTTTCTAATCGTTCGATGACCATCTGTTACATACCGTTATGATATGATCGTTTATTGCTTCGAACTTTTAGAAAATCCAAATGGGTAGTCACGTCAAAATCAAGCTGACCATTTATTGCCCTGAGCTCTTCTATTATTTTCCTATTTTTATTAGTGTTATTCCATATCATATTTCTTCATTGATAACCAGATTTTTGATAAGGGTAATAAAATAAATCGAGTACGATTGAAGTTAATTAAAATTCGTTTGATCAAGGAGCAAATTTATTTTTTCATGAAACAGTGATATCCTTTTCCCACTTTTCCCACGCACTCCCAAAGATTAAATATCAACGCGATCCGCCGCGCTGCAAATAGAAGTAAAATTAATTCGTTTCGTTTGCGGTAAGTAACGAACTACTGAAAATGCCTGAAGGTAACTATATACATAAGAAGCTCAATCTCGAACGCAAGACGCCGAATGTTCACGCAGACATGAATTTTCATCCTAGTAGTCTCGGTAAACATGGTAGAAAATTTTGAAAAGCGACCCGGTCTTAAAATATACAAATCGTAAAAGAATCTTTAACATTTTTAGCTCACGATTCTTATATGTGTATAATGAAAGTGGAAACGTCATATATTCTCAATCGAGTAGTAATTTCGTCCTCTGATTTCGAAATATAAACTGACTTTACTACGGTTTATTCGACTTGCACTCTTCATCATTTTTATTCATATTTCGTTATTAAACTGCCTGATAATTTCGAAACAACTTCGTTCATCTCTTCTGTGGACGTAACGTATCTGTGTACACGAAACGCTTTAGCGAGGTTCCGGATTTCGAATTTTATTTAGTTAAACGAAAAAACGTTCGGAGTTTAATCAGAGAAAAACTGAAGATTGTAATTGGAACATTCGATGATATCGATAATACCTAGCTGGTTGGAAGCTTCGTGGAATAGAACAATCGAGCGTATTTTCCATGAGATTCCACGATTCTTTTGTTGAACCGTAAAGGCATTTCATCCCCAGTTCCGTGACGAATCGAGAAATTTAAGTGGCGCATATTAAACGTTTGCAAAATTAAACAAGACGAACTTGCCACATTTTAATCACATAGAAAATTCGGACACGCGAAAATGAATTTTCAACGTATCTTAAATATCTGATTACTGGCTAACCAGTAGTAGAAGCAAGTAGTTCGCTTAATGTTACCCGAATATTTGCGAAGGAAATTAAAAACTTCAGATAACTGCTTCTTTTTCATAGCACCGCGAAGAAAATCGCAAAAGTCGTTCCACGTTTACGGCACGCAAATTAGCTCTCGTTGCCTGAACCCGTGGTAGTTTCGAGAAGTGTATTTCAATTCGAATTCAACTACGTAAACGGAGATCAAAGAAAAATGAACTCGGATCAACGACAATACAAGGGACAGTGTTTCGCGTCCAATTTGAGATCAGAGCGCCGAAACATTGGATCGGTATACGGATCGCTGGCGAAGGAACGTCGATAAAATTGCGAATAAATATTTACGAACGAGCTGGAGCTCGTACCCGGCAAACGAGCCGTTTCCTGGTTTCAGACAAATTGTCTGCGCGTTTCACGACACTGCTCCCCATTTAGCCCTCTCGTTTTTCCTCTGTTCTCAGCGCAGCTTGTATGACTTTCACCTTTTACACGGCAGAAGTAAGCATTTGTTGCACGCTCGCGGAGCGGACAAAGGACGTCGGGACATTGTCCAGTCGAAAGGATGGCTTTCAATTAAATAATTTTTGTACGCGAGCGCTACGTATATAAAAGAAGAATTGATAAGTGAACAGAAAAAAATGGATACAACCGTAAAAAGAGACTTTGAACAAGCGTGGAGAGGCGAATATGTTACGCGACGTGCTCAAACGGACAAGATTTACCTTCACGAGAGATTACGATTTAGCATTTGAAATGCAAAAAATATTTGCACTACGTTTTAACAAGTACCAAATATTTTTTTTAACAAAATGTTCTTGGAACCCTGCAGATAAAAATTGTTATAGTAAATCTGTTGGAGTTCCTAATTTATTATAGGACACAAATGCAGAGATAAAAGCATGAAAATAATAGATGAGAAAATGGTTTAAAACTTTTTTTATGCTATAATCGTAACGCAGTTTCCCGCCAGTAATCTCCAATATAAAATTATAATTTGTTCTTACGGATGGTATTGTCTTGCGATTTACTAGTGTTTAATACTAATGGAAGTCTATGCAAGAGGTTTTGAAGTAGAAGGCAAAAGGCTTACCTTCCAGAATCTTTGGCGGCCCCGTTGACGCCGTAGAGACGTGGAAAAGTAATCTATCCGTCAGCTAGTCATCATAGTAATCGGTGCTCGATGATGTTCACCACCACTAATTCACTGTCACAAAACGTGTCACGATAACGCCGCAATATGTCATCGTTGACGGTGCCCGGTATTCTTGTTTCCACGAGAAACTGTACCGCGAACCGTCGCGGAATACGATGAACGATGAAACGAGCAATTCCGCGAACGATTCCGCGGCGAACGCACGACGTGTATGGAAATAAAAATTACACTAGAATTCTACTTACGCAGCTACGTACAGCGCTTGCAAGCGCGCGACGGTCGCTACACACTAACTGCCGCTTCTTCGCTTGAATTTCGACCACCCCGACCGCCGCCAGCGTCACAGCCAATCATCATCGCCCTCCTCCGCCGTTCTACCGACCCCCACCATTGTAATCGCCGTGGCAGTATCGCAGAACCGAATCTATCTTCGCGGTCGCGTCTTTTTTTATACCTCTCTCCCTCAAGAGTTAATCCTGAAATGATCTTGTTTACAATTAAATACCAGGCGTAAATGTAAACTTTTATATGAAGTCGTAGAGTAGATTTTTAATACGATCGATCGGCATATCGATCGATGCAGGATGGCATTCGAGTTTTTTAACGATCTGAAGTAGTTGATGAATCGATTAGTCGGTTAGTACAACTTAGCTTCCTATAACAGTCGCATTTGCCTCTTCGTTTTCTAAAGTATGTATGTAAAACGTTTTTCGCTCTAGTTCGTTTTTCTATTCTTTAGTCGTGTCTTAAAGAATGAGAATCGTATTGTGGGAGGTATTACTTTGTCGTTTTAATGTATGCACGATTAGACTTGCTTAATATAAACTTTAGTTACTTAAGGAAATACACACCATCGTTTAATTTACGCGAGTTATCAGTGTTTATGTCATTAGACAAATGTTGTGTTGTTTGTTTGGTTGATGAACTTGTGCCGGTTAGGAGTTTCATGGATACTAGTTAAGAACTTTCAAATCTTCCTCGCTAGGAACCGGGATTGGAAGGGTAAGTCTTATATTTTTCTTATGTTATGTAAAATTTTCCGCACTATTTATAGCAAAATAACAAAATGTATTTTACCCATCCCTTCAAACAAATTTGTCGATTTTCGTATCGTAAAAATCGTCCGCTCTCAAACGAATCTTCTATCTTTTCTGAATGCCTTAACGTTACATCTGATGACATCTACTGGATCATTTCAAAATCTACCTTTATAAAACCCGATGTTTAATTGATTTCGTCAAATTTGAGTAGACGTATAGAATCGGGTATGAAATAAAAGCACACGCGTTAAAAAGAACTATACTTTTTTTATTATACAAAAAATTAATAGTTTGTACAAAAAGGTATATCCTTAAGTTCTAAAATGTTCGCATCGTGATTCGTAAACAATTACCACTTAAAATCGAACAAGCGGTTATCGAATTCGTAACTACAATCATAGTAAGACTTGTTACGATTTTCAAATTTAATGCATTCATAATTATGTACTTTACGAACCAGTAGCGATAGTAATAGTTTATTTCAATCCTAATCACGACCGCACATTCGTAAAAACAATGATAAACAACAGGCATTCATTTACAGTACGTACGAGAACTATGTAACAATTATATATTATGCATGTCAACGGCTTAGATAAAAAAAAGTTAAAGTCACAAAGTGGCACATCTCGTGGTGTTCAATTCACAAGACAATCAGCAGAAAACGAATAATAAAATACGATTGAATCGATTAAATTAAATACGGACACGAGTTTGCGTTTCGACGAACTTGCAATAAGAGAAACGTAGTTCCTTCTTAGCTCAAATGACATACGACGCTTTCCCTAATCGCCTTAAGTTAAAAACCCACCACCATTTGTACTTGTATTTTTTTTTTTCAAATTTACGGCCCGTTTACGAACATCAATGCAAATAAACCGCTCAAAAAATCTATGTATGGGTGACCCGACCGAGTAATAAGAAAAGATAACATTAAAATAATAAGCTAGACTATTGTAAGTGCATAGAATCCGCTAGATCGGTTTTGGGATTACGATGATTGAGCTGCCAGCATTTCTTCCTGCTGTATTTTTCTGCGGTAGTTGTCCAAAGTAACTTGTATAGTCTTCTCGGAATATCGGCAGTTTTCGGCTCCACAGGTACATGTGAACGACTTGCACTTTATTATCCAGAATTTCTCTCCGTAATCGAAGCTGAAGGCAAATAATTCCGATATTGGTTTCTCTTCGTTGACAAATACATTACATTAAATGAACTAACGGATGGTTGAGAACAACGAATACAACATATAAAAAAATGTGTATACTTTCGTATCGATCTTGTCAAGCAGTACATTCTTCGGGATGAAACTTATCATGAACGTAATCAGTAAGAGAAAAGGAAAATAAAGCAATATCGTACTCTATGTCAATACACGTCTATTTTGAGATACGAAAACAATATTAAGCTCACATAACTGAAAACAATTAAACAGAATTTCAAACGAAACGAAGAAATGAAGATCATGAACGATAATAACTGAATAGAATCTACTAACGAAACAAATAACGAGAGTTTAGTATGATGTATCGGGATTTCTGCGTGCCATTCGTTACTGTGTAACATACCCGAGCTCTTCATCCGCCTCGATGTCGCGATTCGCGAAAAACGCTATCCTAGGAAAGTGCAAATCCTGATGCTCGACGAACACTCGCACTGGCAATAGATTAGGTGCGCATGAGTGATTTATGAAGCGTGCGATGTTCCCATAACGCCTCGCATCGATGCAATACGTTTCTCCATCCTAAACAGAAACCACGAGAATTCAATTTTCGACAAAAAATCTATCTCACATATGAAGTGTTTCACTCACTCTATTATCTAAGTCAAACAAATAAGAATCGTCCTCCCGATGATCCGCTTCAGAATCTGAAATAATCTCACCAACGTACTCGCATACATAGGAACCTTTCGGAATGTGCCGCAACGTTCTCAGGCCCCATCCTTTACCTTTGGTTCGGAACAATTGAAATCTCTGCGTCAAACCATGTTGGACGACACGATTGTTACACGTTATACGATTGCAGTCGCAGGCTGGGTTACATTCGAACAACATTGGCGGATCTGAACGACAAACGTAGTTTCAAAGGTGATCGTATACGTTTGAAGTTTAGACATACTCGTGAAGTATACCTGCATAATTAAATTCAGGAATCAGCTTTCCCTCTTCATCGTACCAGCATCTTAAGCTTATGTTTCCGCATAGACACTTTTCAGAACTACAATTGTCTTCACACCGGCAAGATTGTAAAGACGTTATCGTACGATCGACATTTATATTACTAGTAAAACAATTCTCTGTCACGTAGAGGAAATCTGTAGGTTTATCTTCAGAATCGAAGCCGTTCACACATTGTATAGGATTCGCTTCCTTGCCACGTGAAATGTCACTGTGGAAAATATTTTAATTATTAAATACAATTTGTTCATATTCTTCCATTAAATATTAATCGATCGGATAATTACTTAGTTAATATCTTCACAGTTTTCTCCCACATGTGTTCAGAAAGTTCGTTGACTTTGGCATTTAATCTTAAAGCGGACATAGTATCACCGTCGTTCGTGCAGCAGTTCACTGCTGTTTCTCCAGCGGCATTGACTTCTCCGATCTTGGCACCACGAGCCAATAAAAGAACACTAACTGCGTACTGATCTTGTCTCGCAGCAATGTGTCTGTAACATGTGTTTAAAAGATGTTAATCATTTCCGATAACGTTAAGAACAAGTTATAATTGTTCCAAAACTCACAAAGGTGTATCGCCGTGAACATTAACAGCATTCACGTCGCAGCCTTCATTAAGCAACATCTCTGTAATCTCTGAACTTCCGCTATAGGCGCTCCAATGTAACGCAATGTTCTGTTCCGCGTCACGAATCAAAGGGTCGCATTTTTTTTCCAAGAGAAATCGTGCGACATCGGTATGACAAAATTCACAAGCCCAGATTAAACTAGTCCACCCACCATCGTCCACAGAATCTGAGAAACATAAATACAAATCATCAAATACGATATTTAACTGATTCGGGCGTCGGAATAATAATTTAATATATTTAATAAGCAAAAACTTTTAATTACCTACTAATGTTCTTGGTGCTTTACACTCAGTCAAAATTATTTTACAAACATCCAAATAACCAGATTTGGCAGCCATATGCAAGGCTGTCATACCGTCTTCGCCTTTCAACGTAACGTCGGCTCCTATCCTTACCAGATATTTCACCACTTCAGCTTTACCTCTGCTGGCGGCCAACATTAGCGGTGTCAATTGATTTCTATCCATCACGTCTAATTGAGCGCCTGCTTGTACTAACACGTGTACGCAAGACAAATGGCCTTTGTCGGCGGCTATATGAAGCCCAGTACGATGAGCATAATCTCGGAATGTGTGATTCGCGTTATATCCGCATGCTGAAACATGACGATTCGTTCACGAGAAATCTCTCACGAATTCAAAGCCAAAGTCGTACGACAACGCACCTAAAACATTGACCAATTTCTCTAAATCTCCGTTTTTCACAGAAGTGTAGAGGCTCATGATAGTGTATCGTTCCGGCCTCTCGGTATTAATGGATGGCTCCGGTATTTTAATTATGTCCGGTTGAATTAGAGGACTAGGCGGACGTTCTGCCAGTTTCGTATTGTCACCTTTCCCCGGCAAGCTCATTTTCGCCGAAGGTAGTTTCGAAAACTTCTTTCGAGTAGGGATGAATACCGGTTTTCTCAAACCGCTCATAGTGACCATCACGTCGTAAGCTGCGCTTTCGTTTCCGCAGTGCGGACATACTCCTTTTTTATTCGGATAAACCTCGCACTCGCGGTGATACTGATGGCCGTTGATACATTGCACAAATTTGCCTTGCGAGCAAAACAGGCCACACGAGGGGCAACAGTTATGCCTCAGAAGCCTTTCTTTGTGCATTCGGCACAGTATGATGAAAGGAACACGAGTACTCGGCCTTCTCATTGCCACGTCATTGCTGTCTACTTCGTTGCAGCATCCTACTAATCTATTATCAATTGCATCTATTGCGGTACAATATAAGGGTGCACCGCTACCAGTTATGGTTACGTATAATTGAGATCTTACTTGACATAAACACAACATCGACTGGCCATACGTCTGAAAGATGTGACAAAATTAAAAGAAACACCGTACAATAAAGAACAAACATCCCGTTATTATGAAGTTGAATTATTATACTTCGCTCATGATTGCTGTTGATTCTGGTTTCGAGGCTTGTCCTTCTGCTGGACTCGGACTCGGAGCCATACTTCTCCTCGTTCTTTTAGCGGGTACAGTACCTTCTAAAATATTATGCGTTCATTGAAATTATCGTTCTACAACAATTATTATCCGTGAAACAAACAGTTTCGAATATTACCTTCAGGATAATCATTGTTCTTGCCTGTTTCAGCGATTGATACCGATCCATCTAAGGAAATACAATATAAATTATACTCCGTAATGACGTTAATTTATATGACTTGTTATACCTTCGAACGAATCTGCTTTAGCTATTTTCCTAGCAGCTTGACTTCCTCTAGGTCTTCCCCTTTCTCTCTTAGGTCTGCCAGCAGCAGGCTTCAAAAATGGTTTCTCAATATCTGCTAAAGGCACATCATCGCTTGCAGGACTGCCAATAGAGTTGCTCAACTTGGTTTGAGAATCTGAGCTTTTTATCATGGGAGACAACTTTGGCATACCATCGAAGTCGGATGAAAAATGTTGAGGTTCATCCAAAATAATCTCATTTAAGCTAACGTCCGATATGGTACTTTTCCTAGAACACTCTAACGTCGAATTTAGTTCTGAAATACTAATGTTTCCATCTGAAATGGAATTGTCTACTTCTTGACGTATCTCAGGTGGTTTAGCTTGTTTGCTTTGATCTTTCGGTTGCACTTGGATTTTCTTAGGCCTTCCAGGTTTACTGTACTTTCTTTGTTTTTTAAACTGCAAGTTCTCTTCTGTATAATTAGATTTTTCTTTTCTTGCCATTGCACTCTCCAGTACGGTGCTTTTCAATGATTCCTTGCATAATCTCCTTGCTGAACGTTTGGGGCATGGTGCTTCTTCTACGTTATCACTAAAAATATCATAAATGCTTATAAATATAATGATTAATATATTAATTAGTTCAGAAATAAAATTAGGAACCTAAGTGCTCTCAGTCTTGGACGTCCTGTTCTTCTCTTTCTGGTAACAGGAGTCATAGGATCTATTTGATTTAGTTGTTCCTTAGGTTCTGGCAAAGCATCTGCTTCATCAGCTTTTGGTTTCTCATTGGGAACCTCGATCTTATCTTCTGTTTTCAATTCAACGTCCTCTTTAACAGGTTTTGTTTCTTCTGCAGCCTTCTCTGGTTCCTTGTTTATCTTATTTTTTGATGATTTATCTACTTTCCCCTCCTCTGTATCAGATTTCTCAACAGTGTCAGAGTTTTCATCCAAGTTTTCTATTTTAACAGAGACACCACCAATCTGGTCACAGTTCGACAATTCCTCAGGATCCAGAGTGATAAGGTTGGAGGAACAGCTGGATATTTTTGTTTTTTTTCCATGATCCGTGTTCTCGTCAATTGTTCTAAATGTAAGGACAATACGCGGAATCGCGTTATCTTTTTTCGAAATGTCCTGTTTCCCACTGGTCTCGTCATCCTTATGATTTTCCTCTTTTGCCACCGCGTCTACGTTATTTTGTTTCGTCGAGACGGGTTCCTCATCCTTTTCCCCGATGGATTCTTTCTCGATCGGTGGCATATCGTCGGACGTCACTGTCGGTTCGTCGGTCTTGTCTTGATCGGACTTTTCCGATCGGTTAATCTCGGCATTCTTCAAGGGGTTAATGCTCTTGTTAAATTCGTTGGTCATACCCTCGAGAATTTGTTGAATGCTGACCTTATCTTCGACCTTTTCGGCAGCCATATCTTTTCCTTCGCCCCCTTTTTCACAACCCTCCATCGTGGCATCTTCTTTGTTCTTGTCATCCGACATAATATCAAATGTTAACTGAAAGCTACGTGTCTTTCAATTTATAAGGACACCTCATCGTAGTTAAGGACGATCGATGAATTAATCGCCGAACGCCGAACCGTAACTCGAACGTTGTCGATGGCCTTCCGCAGTAGTATTTAAAGTATAACTATATCGTCGGTGGAACACCTTCTAATTTACTTTCTGACTGAATACTGTCGCCGATACCCCGATAAACACTACGAAAATATCTCTCCGTACGCACTTTAACAGCTTGACTAATTGCATTATCACAGAAACTATCCGTTCTAAAGTTTTTCGGAGAAATATCTATGCAACACCAGCGTGCCCCGTGTAGACCTGGAGGCCATATTGATTACTCAGGGACGGGCCGATTTGTCCGAGGAATTTATTTTTAAAACGATCGCCGTCACGAGCCCTTTCAATATTCAATTATTTACCATCTCCTAATTTTGGAATGTTATACGATATCCCCGGTATGCTATGTCGCGTCTAAATCGCTCAAAAACGTGTGAAATGCAAAGAGAGGTGGACAATGAGTATGTATATGTGTGCGGCACACGATCGTGAGACTACATACGTACACATGGAAAACAAAAAAGATAATGAATTCTTCTGTAACTCATTATACTCTCGCTTATAATAGATCAAAAGCGTATTCTACATGTAGACACAACTTCTTATCAACGCTTATTTCTTTCGTAGTTTAAAATGAATATCAACTATTTAATTTACTTATTATTTAATTTGCATATTTTTATACGCAAGATTCCGGTTTAATAAATTGAAAGAATATTCTAGTGTATTGCTTACCTATACGTAAAAAAAATTGAAGCGAAGTATATGTAGCATATATTGTTTTACCTCGAATACAAGATTAATATATTTATATCCGGCGATGTGCCAAGCCTATATGTATATATTTATGTATGTATATATATATATGCAGTTGACCTTTCGATCAAAGATCCTCATGCAATTAACTTCGTACAACTACTATTCATGAAAAGATCAAAATTGTTGCTACGAAGCGGAATCATTACAATGCGATAATAGCATCGCGCATGAGCGCCTGACAAGAAGTCTCAGAAATTGCTTAGCATTACGTGGCAGTACTTATAAACCACGATAAAAATACACGCGTAACTAAGAAAATAAATAATATACACCCGCTCCGCGACATAGTCGATCATATATATCGTCGAATTAATTTACGTCAATTACCGAGGTGTAACGAGAAAGGGTAAATAAAAGGCGGGCCGATGATGTCGTATAAATATAAGTTTATTTACATTGCAACAGATCCTTTTGTCAAATAAGCGACAAAGGGTGATTACGTGTGTAGACTGAACAAAGTTAATGAATAAATGTTAATTAAAAATAATAATTACAACGTTCTAGCCCAGACACGCCTTCTTATTTAAATAATGTACACTTGTTGAAACTCGTAGAATCTAGGAGACGTGAATTAATTGTGCTTTCCTTACGGAGACGTCGTTTTTCTTTTTTTTTTAATAGCTTCGTTACGTTTTGGTTTCCTTTTCGCTCCATCGATCCTGACTGCGATCGCCGCCATGCGATTTGGTATCATTATTTTACAGATGACAATGAGACGCGTGAAAAAAATGTCGCTGTTGTTTACTCAGTCGAGTTGCAGAGACCGCTGCAAGGCCGCACGAGGAAGAGAGAACCGCGACTGCGGAAATTCGATTTTTTTTTATTTTCCTTTCTTTTTCGTATACTCACGCGCGTCTCTACATAAGAAAAGAAGCGTAAACGAAGAATGATAGGAACGGTTTACGCGTTCAGTACGATGCCGCATCTCCTAATAACGATTTTCTCCTTTTCCTTTCGATTTCTTCTTTTTTTTCAAAGTTTTTCTTTCTTTTCTTTTTCTAGAAAAAACGTCGAACATACTACATTTATTTATATCTTTACAAGCATTATAAAAAGTTGAGCATCGTATTGCATCAGTGATTGCATTCTAATATAAATACACGTCGATAAAGAGAATTATTGACAAAGTAGTTCAACGCGGTTTTTACGTTACAGCCACGAGTAAACGTGTGAAAATTAATTCCAAAGACCGTCCTCTCAAATCTAGGAGTCTAAACATTTTTTTTGCTTTTTCTCGTGCTCACGAGTAACGTTCACTTTCGATAACGATATCGTATATAATACGTGTATCGAGTCCCTCGTTTGAAGTACGTATGTACGCCACGATTCGGTATCACCGAGTATTACACACAACTATATTTTTTTCTTTTTTTGGTTTCCAACTTTTCAAGCACACTTGTGCACTGATCACGACCCGTTCGATTGTGCACGGCCATCGTTGATTACGATACCATTCTACGTGGTACATGTGATTAATTCAGTTACTTTTATCGTTTTATATGGCACCAACAAGGAATACGATTTAATCATAACGGTGGGTTATGGTGGCGGAGGTCTTCTCTGAGGCTCGGGGGTGTAACGTAGCCGGGCTCGCACATGTTGCGGGCTACCGGGCACAGAACTGCTCTCCGACAATCTTCTTGGAGGTGGTTGAGGTGGAGAAGACGAAATATGCCTTGAGTTAGAATAAGAGTTCCATTAAACACAGTTAGTCTTGTCTAAATTAAGCATACGAAACGGTCCGACGTATTAATATACCTCCGTGCGAGAGATGGAGAGGCTTGACCTACTAAATTCCTTCTAAGGGCAAGAGGTGATTCTCCGCGGCTCAATCTCGGCGGTGGCTCCGGCGAAGGAGCACGGTCGCTTCCGAGCCTGAGACGAACGTAAGAAGCAAAACGTTTCTTGGCGGATTCTTTCGATCCACCTTGAACCGGTGGTACAACGGACGATGGTTCTTGTTTTAATTGATGAGCAAAACGAGATATCAGTAGTTCGGGACTGGTAGAACCGTGAGATCCTTGCGGAGGCGGCTCAGACGGGAACCTGTGCAATAAAAAAAAACAAATTACGTAACACGAATCATCTACGATAGCGTTCGTTTCGTAATACATTACAACATTCATCATCGATTACCTTTTACGGCTGATCATAGGACTACCGTAAATGTCTTGCGCTTGCGGATGAGTTTGAGGCACGGGTGGAGTTTGTCCTAGTCGTTGTTGAAGAAACGGGGAGTAACGGCCACTTTCGGTCGGTTGTATCACGTTTGGAGGATCCACGTTCTCTCTCCTCCAAGGTGAATAATCACGTGCGAACGGACTTAGAGATCTAGAGACATTCTGCCATCGTTCTTTGCTCGTGTCCCGATCTTCCGTAAATCGTCCATGATAGGGCGAATAAAGTCTATTCCCAGAGTCTATCGTATTGGTGTCTTGTCGATAAGGAGAGTACGGTCTTTCTTCTTGTCTACCTTGTCCGTTGGTAGAACAATGATTCGCTGTATAATCCCGCTTTTGTTCGACATATTGCCTATACGGTGAGTACGGTCGTTGAAAATTTGTTTCCGATGCGTCGACGTCGTTCGACGAAGGAGGAGAAAACGGCCTCGATATTATTTCCTTCCGTCTAAGTGCGTACGGACTATAAGACACGTAGTTTGCACCATTTTCACTATTTGATCGTTGATGAAAGGGGAGAAAGTTGGTGGAGTTCTGTGAGTCTTTGGTGACATTGCTTCGTAGGAAAGCTGGTACTTCAGAGTGAGCCCTGAGATGAGCTGTTTGCTTTAAAGATACATGACCCGTAACTCGCTGCTGCCAGCCTGGCAATCTGAAACTGAATTTCACGACGTTAAACGCTTGTCGCGTATCGTGTCGAACATAAATTATTGGCACCCGAGAATCGGCTCGGTACATTTGAAAAACGGTCACTGGTATGCCCCGACGATTCTGTAAAAGAACCTAAGTTTATTCGAAGGTTAATGGAAGTTAGAGCATTAATCATAGTAGCATGCAACATAGACGAGGACAGAGGAATCTTTTGTCAAGGTAACGAATCGCAGAAGATATCTGTATTCGAGAATAGATAATTTAAAGTCATGCTAATAACTGGTAACTTTTAATTCCTAAGGTCGAAAGCAAGAATAAAAAATGTAACAAGAGATAAGAAACAAAACTTTTTTATGAACGATTGGAATTGTGCACAGGAGATAACTAATTTGTGCCACCGGGAAGACGCTAAACAATATAAAAACAAATAAACAAATATTGAAATAAATAAAAAGAATGCTTACCATGAGTGGGGGTTGAAGGGTGGGGTGTGTAACAGGCGCGTGCACAAACCAAACAACTCGAAATGAAAATCGGGCAGATTTTTGGATATTTGTGAGGTGTATTTTTTTTAAATTTTTTTTGGAGTTTGTGGATAGATTGTTTGAGGATAATGAAGAAGAGAGGGGCAGGGGCGAGGGAGAGGGGATGCTATGCTGCGCTGCCTCCCTCAAGCTCAACGCTGCAACACAATTTAACACGCACGCAAACTTTTAATCGAAATGTATGGAAAGGTGTTTGTAATTGTCATATGGTAATGAATAAAAGATCAATATATGTATTTATATGTATAAAAACAACTGGTATGCAACGAAAACCCAACTTTAAAACTCAGCATTATCTCTCGAGTTGTTTTAATACCTACCCATTAACCATAAAATGCTGAAGAGTGTTAAAAATATTTTAAACTAATATATGTATATAAC
>NW_017149195.1:463979-523688 GCF_001652005.2 Ceratina calcarata | reverse complement strand
AATACCCGGTTATACTCAAACCAAGCCATTAAAAAATCATTACGATATTAGTTGGGATATATTCATGCCATGTTTAAAACTCTATTCGTACTCTATGGAACGATTTTCTCTAAAAATACATATCTACACAACACGTCTCGACAACATAAGTACTTTTTCAAATAAAAATCCTATGTAGTATACCTGTAAATGATACTTTAATATATACGGGTATGCTGTCGTCAATTGTTTACCTTGGTTCTAATTGCCGCATAACTCTGCCAAACCATTGGCAGCCAGAATTTAGGACCGGCGAGTTTTTTTCTTCGTCTTGAGGTACATCGTATTTTCGGATAAAAGGGTGTTCCATGAGTTTGTGATATTTCGGGCGATGTTTGTAATTTTTTGTAAGGCAACAACTCACAAAATTTCTAAATTCAGGTGAAAAATTTCCATCTGGTGGTAAGGAGGGTGGATCGTCTTGTACTACTCTGCTCAGTACCTATGAATTTTATTAATGATAATATGGTGGACGATTAAATATTTGTGAAACATTGTTGAAACATTTACCTCGAAATCAGTCTTACAATCTCTGTAAGGGAATACTCCTGTAGCTAATTCTACTAACGTGATACCCAAACTCCATACATCTGCTCTTATATCGTAATCTGGCTTTGTTGGATCCGGAGGATCAATTCTTTCGGGCTACAAAAACATGTGATAAAATGACCCTGAATCTTAGTATGAAAGAGACCTGGAGTTAGATATACTTACTGCCATATAAGCAGCACAACCTGCACTTCTAGTTTTTGCTTTACTATCAACTAATCTTCCAGATATACCAAAATCACATAACTTGACTCCTCCCCTCTCGTCGAGAAGTATATTACTAGGTTTCACATCCCTATGAATCACACCATGCTTCTCTTTCAAATAAGATAATGCTTTTACTGTCTATAAAAATGTAATCTTTCTTGTAATAGGAGTTTCAATCGAATCATATTCTGCAGTTTAGGAAAATCACTTACAGCTACTGTAACTTTTCCTAAAAATTCTTCCGGCATTGCCTGCCTAGTTTTCTTTAATAATTTGTCTAAACAAGTTGCCATTAATTCCATGCAAATCCATACGTCCGATTCGGTAATAAAGCAACCCAAACATTGCACGATATAAGGACAATCGTGAGATTTCAACACAACATCGAGATCCATAATTATCCTCTTATTTTCTTCCGCGTTGCCAGAACGTCTCATTTGTTTAACGGCAATGAGTACACCACTAGGTTTATGCCTCATTTTGACGACATGACCACAAGTACCATTACCCAATTCTCCTAGATGTTCCAAGTCTTTCATCTCGGTTTGATACCTCTGACCATTTATATTTAAAATACCATTCATCTTCATGATTTCCTGCAGCTTCGATTCAAATTCACTATCCTGCTTCTTTGGAGGTATTTGTGAGACTTTCAAAGTTGGAATTGGTGCTGTATTAAAAAATAGAATATTATACATCATTGTTAGATTAACTAGATAAAAGTGAAAGAGAAAGTGACACATTCACTGATAGGGATAATCTCTTGATTTTTCTTCAACTCCAATCTACTGTTTCATTAACAAATTAATCAATCATAATGGCAAATAAAAATATTTATATCTGTAGAATGCAAAGAGATTCTGCCTTCAAAAAACAAACTGTTCTGTTGGTGTCTACAGACAATTTAAACATGTTTCTATTTATTCTATAACTGGCTCGATTTATTCCACTGAAAATTAATTGCATACGTAAATTGTTAGTCTCGTCGTAGCCCGAATGGAATAAACTACGCGCTAAGCAATAAAACGGGAAGATCGTTGTATATAGAGTCAACAATTGGAATAAATTGTGATGATCAACATAACCTGTACGACGAGTGGCAAGGCGAAAATTTCGTACGTAAGCTGTTTAAAACGAGGGCGAGAGAATGTCGTGTTGTATCCGCGAGCAATATCTAAATTAAACTCACGTCGGGAGGCAGAACTCGAGACTGATCCCGTGGACGACGGTGGAAGGCCCGTTCCTGGTCCAACCTCGTTGCCCTGTCTGTCCCTGTCTCGGGATTCATTCTCCGCTCTGAGACGTTCTTGCAAATTGAGGATTTTATTCTCCAGCGTGCTGGACATCGCGATGATCTTTTCTGACGGTAACGAGTTCACCGCGGTACACCACCTCGCACAAAATATTTGACAATTTTCACATCACTCGTCTGCCCCTTTTGGCAGCGAACATTGCGCCGCCGGTCGTACGCATTTCAGTAGAACCAACACTCTTCACGTTCCTTGGAAATCACTATAGTGAACGGTATCACCAGGTGTCCCGATAAAAGTCTTTGAGAAATTCGAGAAAAATGATTTCGAAGAATTCTTTTTGCAATACCTTGAAATCTAAATAACTGTCGATTTTTTTATATAAAATCCTTATATGTACGTGCAAGTATGCGATTTAATTAAGAATCAATATGCAAATCATTTTTATTTCTTTTTTTGATCAAACGTGAAGTGTTTATAATACAATATAGTTCTGTTGTGTAGAACTTATAATTAGAAGTTAATACACATTTACATATATATAAATATTTCTTCGAAGACTTGATTAATATGACTAATTATTTCAATGAACTATAATTGCCAGTAGCGGAAAATTAAATTAAAAATATCTCTTAATTTCATTACCATTTTCCACATGTGACAATTATAGTTCACGTTAAATATCTTTATTACAATTTGACGTTGTATCAGACATAATGAACTCTGAACATAAATGTGGAACAAACAAAACGCTGTCAATCGTATTTAGAAGTCAACGTTAAAATGTAGCAACATTGTAGATAAAAAGCTAATATACGAAAAAGTGTCTGATACATGGAATATTTTTCCGAAGGGGTAACTGATATAATCTCCTACAAACGAAATGTTCATTGAAGAACCGCAGCATTGGCAGCTATACTTGGATTGTTGATAACTTCTCCCAAACTTTCCAACAGTTCTTTCCTGTAATCGTCGAAGTCTCCATCGATTTCGTTGATCTGTTGATTCTCGATTACATATAAACAACATTCTGTATCACGAATCAAACGCTCGTCGTGAGAGACGATGATGACACCTCCCTTGTAGCTGTTGATAGCATCAGCTAGAGCATCGATCGATTCTATATCTAGATTGTTCGTCGGTTCATCCAAAATGACAACGTCCGGTGCGTTCAAACATAATTCGGCTAAAGCTACACGCGCCTTTTGACCTCCCGATAAATCCTTCATTTTGATCGTGTGCGCATGAGAACTGAGTCCAAATGTTCCTAATTGTTTCCTAGCTTTCTCGTACGGTAGATCGAACAAACGCATCAAGTACTCTGATGGCGTTTCTTCGGCAGTTAGATGTTCGCCGGAATGTTGATCGAATTTACCTATCCTCTAAAAGTAAAAACGTAATTTAAGGATGTATATTTCTTCCTCCTGAAACAGAATAGACTTGCATTTATACTTACCAATCGATGATTTCTTATTAATTCCCCTTTAAGCGGTTGCAAGTCACCGGTCAATAGCTTCAAAAATGTAGATTTACCAACACCGTTCGGACCTACTATAGCTATCCTGGAACTTAAGTCTATACCAAAATCAACGTCAATAAATAATGGTTTCTGTCCTTCGTATGCAAAATTCACATCTGAAACAAAATACTCTTTTTTTAATTCACATTCCTATTACAAAGCGGTGTACAAAATATAAGAACATACTATGAAGGCCAAGAATTGGTGGTTGCAATGGAGGTGGATCGGGGAAACTAAATTTAACTATATATTCTCTAGGTTTCTGTAATAATTCTGCAGGTGCATTGTCGTCCTCCTGCTTTTGCATTTTTGTTCTGTTCTTCTCTTGTTTCCTGGTCAAAGCTTCTTTCTGTTTCTTCTCAGCTTGTTTTTTACTCTGTCCTGAGGCTTTCAAATCTTTCAGTCGTTTTTCTTGTTTTTCATAAGCCTTTATCATTTCTTTTCTCTTTTGTTCGTACATCTTCTTAAACATACTGTAATTTCCTTTGTAATAATACAGTTTTTGCTGATCCAGATGAATTATCTCTGTACACACGTTGTCTAAGAAGCTCTGGTCGTGAGAAACAATTAGCAAAGTTTTCTTCCAAGCCTGCAGATAATTATCTAACCAGATAACAGCATTTAAATCCAAGTGATTCGTTGGTTCGTCAAGTAGTAGTAACGTGGGCTCTAAAAATAGAGCTCTAGCAAGGGAAACTCGCATACGCCAGCCTCCAGAGAAATTTTTTGTAGCCCGATTTTGCATGGCACGGCTGAAACCCAGACCTGCCAAGATTCTTCTAGCACGTGGTTCAGCAGAATCGGCACCAATAGCTTTTAGTTCCTCGTAAACCTGTGACAAATAAAAGTACGATTAAGATGCATTTCTATTCATGAGATCATTCATCCACAATAAGTTACCTCTTGTAATCTGCTTTGAATCGAAGTATCTCCTTGTTCCACCAATTCCTCTAATTTCTTGCACTCTGTCATTAACTCTTTACACTTTATATCGGCATTAAGTACCACTTCTACAGCCGGAGTATCATCAGCAATTACTTCTTGCTCACAATACAACACGTCGATGTTAGGTGGAATAGCGAAAGCTCTTTTCGCAATGTGACGAAGTAAAGTAGTTTTTCCATGACTTAAAAAAGCAGGACAATAATCGTTAGATACCCAAGTCGTTTTCTAATTCAATGGAGAACATGAAAAATGCATACCCATTCGGTCCTACTAAACCGTAACGCCTGCCATGTGCGATCAACAAACTCGCGTTAGTGAATAACTCTTTTCCCTTGGCAGCGATACTGAAATTTTCCACTTTAATGTCAACCGCATTCTCCAGTTGTTGATTACCACGCTGCAGACTCTGTGTCTGGGAGACAGTGAAATTGGTCTCGAGCTCGCTGTGACCCTGACCACCGGTCTTAGTTAACATTTCCATCGTCTTCTCATACTCCTGCTGTTTCTTCAATTTCTTCTTCTCTTTATGCGTCAGCTTCCTTCCTGTCTCCTCCATGTCCATCTCGGATATTTGCTTCGTGACATTCGACACTGTCTTATTGTTTGACATGTTGCAACGTGTGTCTAGGTTATTTAACCTCAAAGTTACACACTTCCCTGGTAACGTTCAGCAGACAAAGGAAACGTGAAAACACGTGGCGCCATTCAATCTTTAGCACGCTTTGAAAGTAGCACACTGCAGTAATTCACGAATGATCATTTGCATAAATGAAAGTCAATAACGAAGCTGCTTAGATGTCCTATCATTTGTCGTAATTCGAACAATTGAATTAAATACTGTAAAAAATAAATTAAAACCACAGTTCTTTTTATTTGATATTTTTTTGTAATTTATGTCTGAAGAATGGCAGGATTACAAGATGCAGAAAAAAGAGCACGTACTCTCAATGCAAGATTTTTAGCGTACATGGAGAAACACCGCATATACGAATTATTTCATGTAAATAACCTACGTGCCCCTAGAAATCCGTTATAAATGTATCTCTAAATGAAACGTTTAAAGGAAATCGGAACTCAATTGATGATCCAGAAACCTGATGACCATCTAGTGTTCATGAAACAATATCTTCAAATCGCCGCAAAGAGACTGGATGTATCGAAGATTATTCTTATTGCACCCGCAGGCTTCGGTAGAACGAATTTCGATAAGATTTGAATAAAATGAAATGTTGGTAAAACAATGTCTTATCGCAGGGAGAATGGCGCTAGCCAAAGTTCTTCAGGAGGAATTAGGAGTGCAACCGCTGACTTTGAAAGATCTGCGCCAGGCTTGCTCTCAGCCAAATGTAAACAAGAATTATTTTAAGAAAAATAAATTCTGATTATAGAAACAAATCGCGTTTAATAGGATGTTTGTCGATGTGAGGAGTCGGAGGACCTCGCGCAAGCGATGAAGAACATTTTAGAGAGCGGAACTCTGCATGAATGCGGTTGGATACTCGTTGGTAAAAATACAGTGCTCGAAATAATCAAGGCAAACCAAGTATTTTAAAATATGATTAGAATTATTATGGTACAGACTTACCAAGAACGAAAAAAGAAGCGCGAATATTTCAGCGTATGGGAATAATTCCGACGCACGTGATACAACTCATAGTTTCAAACGAATATGGTATACATATACCGATACGCGATTGAATCCAATATACCTGAACCACTTTTCCAGAGAATTGGGATAACATTTGCACGGATGTTGCTTGTCCGCACGCTTGTAATCCGAGAAACACACCAAAGGGTCCGAAACTTCGTCGATATTTGAAAAATTTGCGAGAGTTACGTGAAGTGTACAAACATTGTCTAATAGTTAGTTCAATTTTCAAAATAAGGGCTATATCATATATCAAAATGAAGATTGGCAAATTATATTTGAAAGGAAGTCGAAGTAGGTATTAGATCCATCGACGAACTCGGGAAGGATTGTGCAAAATTGGCAAAAGTAAAGAAACATTGCGGGGCACCGTCGCTTTTCCGTATTTTGCTCATCGGATCCAGAGGATCTGGGTGTACCACGCTGGCAAAATATCTATCCGAACGATTCAACCTTATCCACAGTAATCTTCATCTTCAATTTTTAGTTAGTTTATTTATAACAAAGCGTAGGAATTTTCTATTTATTATAGTCGATTACGATTACATCGAGGAACAGGCGCGTTTACAGCAGAATGCTTTGGGAAACACGCTGCGATCATTCGAAATCAAGTGGGGAGAGAGGCCAAAGCCTGAGATCCGAATTCAAATCGTTGAAGTATGATAAAAGTAGTCCTCGTGCCGATACCTGTTTTAATGTTACGGTTTTAGAAGTACATATCCGGGTACGAATGTATAAAGAGAGGCTGGGTTCTAACCGGGTTTCCAAAGACAGTAGAGGATTTCAAATTGATAGATCTAAGTCCCACACCGCCGAACAGGTAGCATACTGAGGAACAAGTTTAAAAAAAACATGAGACTCGCGCTTAATTGATTATTTTAGAGTAATATTCGTGGAAGTGAACGGAGACGTCTGCAGAGAGAGATTGCTCAATCGTCGATACAACATCGTCACTGGAAGCAAGCATCACTTGTCTTCGACGAATTACCTCGACAATGACGAGTGCAAACTAGGTGTTCATCCTAAAGATTTTCGATTGATCGTCGAGCGAGACGTAAGAGCCTCGACAAAGCATTTTCGGCTTCAATTGTAACCAATAGTAAAACTACAGCTTCAAGAATACGAGGAAAACGTGACCGACATGATGACGTACGCGGGTGATTCCGCCGTGAGAATCGATGGAAACGAGGTGGAAAGAATTGTCCGGGAAAAAGTGGAAACGGCTATAATGCGCCCACTTCCTATGCAATCGAGAGTACCGAAGCCACTACCCGAGATCGATCCGATGAGCATTGAATTCGATCCCGACGACGAGCCCGATCCCAGTGTATTTGACCATATACGCGCTCCCGAACCGAAGTACACATTCATTTAAACCAGATGCCGTTCCGCCCTATTCGGGGGTTGATACGGGATGCTCCTACCGCGTCCTGTTATCCTGCCATGGGAAACATCCCGCCTACGCAAACGTCATACCAGTTGGCATCGCACATAGTCCTTATGCTTCGTTTTTACGATTATTTACGATATAACAAATTATTCATTCAAGTTAATTTTAACGAGAAATCGATGAAATAATTATGCTTGAAATATATCTATTATTTCATAATAAATTTGGGATTAGTCGATCCAAGCTTTGTTCGTACATTGTAATCCAACCAACAAGTAGTAGAATCAAGGATGACGTGTGACCTACGTCAGCCTGTTTGCTTAGAAATTGCACCACGGCTATCATGTCGCCGTAGAAGTGAACGGGAACGGATAGGATAAAGTTAAATTACCGATATCGCACACCTACATTAATGGGGATAATTGCCTCAAACGCGGAGCATATTTCCGGATCAAGGACGTATATAGCTGGACAGGTCGTACGAGATTGCGGAAGCGGAATAGGACTTTCTACGAGGGATGAAACCCTGTCCGTTTCACCCCACGGTTAATAAGACTTTTCCCTTTTTGAAGAGTGACTTGTCAAATTATACTTGGCGTTCTCCATATCGGGATGGTATACGTAGCGAATAAGTCGCTTCCATCGTCATCGAATCATTGACCTCAATCGATTTGTCATCAAAAGCATGACTCATTGAAAATTCGATAATACACAGGAATTAAGCCGGGCACGGAAAACTACAATCGTTGTTTGCATAAAAATTGAATCGTCGTTTCAGCAACGGAAGTTTTATATTATACGGGATAATTACACATCTCTCCATATAAGTATCGATCGGGCTTCTTCCGCGGAACTGCACAGATGCCGGAAGGAAACAGGAAGCTGGGGTGTAGGGAAGCAGAGCCGAGCGGAGGTAGAAACGCAAGAATGTTCAGCACGAACAAAAAGAAGTCGCAGACAAGGAAATGTAGGAAAATGAATTCGAATTATTAGCGAAATGAAATCGGTGATAGTTAACCCTTTCAAGGTTCTAAAATGAATTTCCATCGTCGAGAAGAAATATATTTATTACGTTACTCTATCGTTTCATTAACATATTACAAATTAGTTATTAAGTATCACACGCTTTATTCATGAGTGAACTCCATGCTTTGATATAATGACGAGGGTTGGAGACGTGTACACATCAAGCTATTAGAAGGACTTCAAAAGACGAAATAAGCCCAAGTATCAGGATAGGAGAAAGCGAACGGGACCCGACAGGACGACGTGAATCCTTATTGCGATCCTACTAGAACAGCTGCAACCCTATCCTCTATGGACGTCTTCAGCATGCATTGAAAATAAACCGTATACTCCGTGGGCGCTTTGCAGTGGCATAAACACATTTTTTCATCACCATCGTGGATGCATTAGGCTCGTATAACTCCGCAACCATCAACCCTTCGGGCTAATCGAATCTGTCAGGGTTGTGCCAATTTTCCTGGAATTTCTAAAACTAATAACTTTAGTCAATCAATAAAAATATTTCGAGATTAATAATATTGTGTGGTTTTTCTTTTCGAATGTTTGATTACATTAGCGAATGTTTAACAAATTAAATGTCCTTGTGGTTTTGTGCTTTTGATTCTTTTAATCGTTTGTAATACAACCCTGGAATTCACTAGTTACCATTTCATCGATGAGCAAACATGTGTGACTCGCGCCAACGCGTTTGTATCTTACAAACATCCAATGCCACTAGGATACCATGCGAATCGGTATTTCGTGGACGAATACCTATTTCCTCGAAGACCGAGCTTGCAAGCGTCAAAAGCATTTCGGGAACCAGGATTCCATGTAAGATGGAATTTGCCCGCGTGAACGAACGGAAGGACTCGGTTTTCTATCGCAAGGGGCAAGGCGTCCTGCGAGGCTCGTCAACGTCCTGTCACTCGTCAACCGCATGGCGTCAGAAGCATTCGCCTCACCAGGACCTCATAACTCGCGAACGGGGTTCCTGTTCCTGCGAATCCGACGCCAGGATCCAGGCTGGACACGTGCTCCCTCTCAGCCGGGATAACAGGATGTTAGTAACGATTTACCGCCGTGTTGTTTGTTCCTGAAGATTTAAGACATCTAAACGACGGATAAGTAAGATGGGTCATAAAGGAGCTAAAAGAAATTTAGATTGCTCATGAATTCGAGCGCAGAATGTCACGGAATACGCCAGACTGAAATGAACTACAATTTTCAAGAGAAATAAAACAAACTCGGTGGCGTAAGATATTTATGATCGTTTCTTATCTACGTTATGATTTTTTATCGGACTCCCATCGTCTTCTATACATCTTAACTTCAAGCGTGCATCACAGGCGACCATAAAACGAGTCGCGCGTGCTGCCGAAAAAAATTCCAGATATTCGGATGGATTTCCGATAACGGGCGGTGGCTGTGTATATGCAACGTGTACACAGCGATACTGTTTTGCCTCGGCCACCACCCGATGAAACAAATATTGATTTCGTTCAGCCGGCGCGCCGCGAAATTACCCTATTTTTCGTGCCATTAATGTTCCATCAAACGCGTAGCTCGGAAGCCGATAACGGACTCGTATCTCGTTCGTAACAAATAATCGGGGCTTCGCTGTGTGCACGGAAAAACCGTTTCGCCGAGTATAAGAAGGCTTAAATAGAAGTTTTAGTAGGTCGAAGCTTTCATCGGAGTTGCGAACAGTTCGGAGTTACCGTCAAAGCAGTAACAGGATTTATTTCAATTTGAGCTTCAAAGCGTAGTCTCGTTTGGCCACCAGGCTACCAGCCGAGAGAAGAGTCACGCGTTACTATTATTCATCCGCCCACAATTGATCGAACTGGGTGATCGCGCGAACGTCCGCCAATCAACTCGGAATTAACTCTCCGACGGTTTAGACAGTTTACGCAAAGAAATAAAAACGAATCGTTCGGGATCGCGTTTCATTGTGGATAAAACGATGAATCAATTCTTGCGTAATCGGATGCATTTGCAGTAGTTCCAAAAATACTGTTGATTCAATTGAGACCGGTTGGGCGCCACGTTAACGAAGACTCGTCGAGTGCGCACAGTAATGGTATTATACCATACCCTCGAGCGTGCCTAGTAATTATCTCCGCGGAGTAGAAGGAAGTTGGCGGACGCGCGGTGTGTATCCGTGCCTACTGACGAGCACCGATATAACTAAAAGTATCACCCGAGTTATCGTTCAAAAGAAACAATGTTCCCCGGGACGGTGTTGGTGCGTTCTTGCCTCTTAAAACCCGGCAGCCTCTGGGCGTTTAAGCCCTCAAACCGTTCTAATTGAGGTTCCTCCTCGTTACCGCGAAAGAGTTACCGGAAACAATGGTCGGAACGAGTTGATGACAATTGCACGTACCAAGCATCCGCGCTAACAAAAGCGCGCCAACCAGTCCTCGTTTTCAATCTCTAACCATCTCCTTCTTACCTTGTCTGTTTCGTCCCGCTATTGTTCGCGGCGATGCAACGAGCCTCGACGTCGACTAATGAAGCATCCTTCCTGCCCGTCGAGGTATCGAGACAGCTGGTCCAAAACACCGGAAAAAAAAAATAAATAAAACGCGAATTTCCAATGTACGCGTTTAATTCGATTCGTCGACTATCCACAGGTCAACGGATCTGATCGTTTCCCGAAATCGTGGCAACACTTTCTACGAAACTGTTATAACGCGAAGGCCGGTAGGTATCCGTGCAATTACCGACAGAATGTCTGTAATTATTTTAATGATCACGGCGAATCGATAGCTTCGGAAGTCTGGCCGACGAGTCTCGCTTTACGAAACTAATTTAATTAGCACTTTAAGCACCGCGCTCGCTGATAATAGGGGTTGCAAGGCAAGCGTAGGGGATAGAAGTTCGGGGGTCAGGCTATCAGGGAAATCTTTTCACGTTAAACCCATTAACGATACAATTAGCCGCGCGGTGGAATTTTTAAAAGAGAAGCGAGCTCCGTGAAAAGGTTTCTGCCTAATTTCGCGAGAAAGGGTGAAGGCACGAAGGAAACGGAAAATACTCGCGGACGCGGATGCGGAGGAGTAGACGCGTATCTACGTACGGAGGGGCCTCGCGAGTCGGACGAAAGGAAGGGAGTAAAAAACCGCGAGCCGAAGCTGGAGAGATGAGTTATTCGCCTCTCATTTTGCTCGAGTGCCCTCGCGAACAAGGAAACATTTCAATTAATTACTGCGTAATTAAAATATGAAAAAGTAGTCATTAACCCGCGTTTCCACGTCGGTTACTTGGACAACTTTCCTGCTCGTTGCCTTCGTCTTCCCGGTCCCCTTCAACGTAGCGTTGATTTATTTCCTTCCCCCCCTTCACTTTCTTTCTTTCTCATCCTTCGGCGTTCTTTGCTCCGTTCTCGATCCTCGCTTTCGGATATCTCGTTCTTCCGTTTTATTTTTCACCGGGGCACGGCCGTGCACGCGCCAGTGTCGCGCCCTCGTCGCAGGCATTAATTATGCACGTGTCAGGTAATCCCCGAGTGGTTATCGGATAAGCAGCCTCCTGCTGCTGTTGCTGCTACTAGACGAGCTCCGTGTACAAATAAGTGCAGAAATAAACACTTTTTCGAAATGTTCGTCATACCGAACAATACTTCTTAACATTTCTACGATCAGAAACGATCGATGATTGGTGAAATTCATAAAGCGATGCACGCGGATCATTTAAAGATCTTATTTTACATTACAAATTGAAGATTCGAATCGTGTTCGCCTCAAGGTAACAGCACGCATCAAGCAAAAGGGGTCGAGCTACTTCGGCGGCGAAAGCGAGGTTTAATTCGTGATGTTAGCCCCGCGAGTAGATATCGTTCCATAGGAAGTAGTAACAGGGAGCAGGAGTGGCTCTGCCGACGATCCCCGCCCGCAACGCGGCGCTAACTTTTCAATCTCGGTCGAATAATCCGTCGGAAAAGCCCCGCGGTTACCTCGGCAACGATCTGGCCTCTCATTGGCCCGCCGCACCGTTCTCTTCGCTCTCTCCTGTTTCCTCCTCCACCCTTCGTCTTCCTCCGCAGCTTCTTCCGAGCAACCCTGTCCATATCGTTACCCGTCTTTCGTGTCATCACCCTCTTGTAGCGATGGGACTAATTTCATTAGCTTTCATTCCGATAGAAACGAAACGATGTCCATTATTTCCGTATTTTTAAATGATAAACCGTCATACTTTTTATATAAAGAAATCGTCGTTTTTTCGTTATCTCTTTTTAAATTATCTGAAATCTTATGAGGAACTACGTGTTCGATAAACTTTTTAATTGATCGATGTAAGAAAAAAATTGTCTAAAGTTGAATACTCCGGAGACGAAGGTATTTGGAAATTTCACGAGGATATCGTAGGCACCGCAGTCTCTCTCTTCCTTCGATCCTTCACCCTCTCACTCGGGTTCTCGCAAGCGCTTCCCTGGCTCTCTCCGCGAATCGCAAAGCCAGCCTCTTCGCGTACCACCGTACGCAGGCTTTGGTAGTCGGCGGTGGTTTCTCCTTGCTCCTCCCGCGAACGGCACTCCCCGGCGCACTTAGTCCCGTGGTTAACTTCAATGAGCGGATAACAAGCCACCCCTCGACTTTGCCCTGTAATATTCACTCGTATAAATGGACCCGCGGCTTTGTCAAATCAACTGTCGCTTGTAAACAAGCAACCCTCTTCCACGCTCCCACTGGCGTCGATGTGTTTGCGCCGCGAATCTGCACCATCTTCGCGGTATCTTCGCCGCCGGGCCAATTTCTGACCCGTCTCCCTTCCATCGAAATCGTTTCGTAGAAACCACGCGCGCTATGGTCCAATTCTGTGCTTTTTCTTAAGGCAATCTGGTTTAAAAATCGAGCTCAGCTAAATTCGTTTCTCGCGAGACGAGCTTTTTCTTTTCGAAATCGACGTCGAAAATAGACCGCGCGAGTGCGATGGAACGACGCGGAGAAAAGAATCCGACTCGAAGAGCGTTTACTCTCTGCTGCGTTTGAATGTAATCCGAGCACGCGACGGGGACGAGAGTAAGGAGTTCGCGATTATTGGACGATTCGAGCTATTTTACAGCTACGGCTCTGTGCCTATCTTTTGATACGCGAAATTAACGAACGATTTGAGGACTTGAACGCGAGGGAATTCATGGATTGTTAATCCGAAGAGAATACTTTTCAATTTGAATTCGTTCCTCGGCAGCCTTGAAAAGTCTTTCTTCGCGCGAGGACATCGATCTCGTTTAATTCGTTAACGAGAAACCCGGACAACGACGTTTCGGTAAAATATCTCGTTAGGAGAGAGGCGAGAGAGAGAGAGAGAGAGAGAGAGAGAGAGAGAAATGAAGAGAAAAAGAGAGAAACGGTAGCAGAGGGGAACACGGTTTCTCGTGGCATCGAGGGATCGTACCAAACTCGACGTCGTTCCGACGAGTTCCCGAGCATTACCGTAACGTAAACGAGCCAATCAGTCGGCTTTGTGACGACAATCATCCTTTGATTATACGGCACTTACCTCGAAAACAGGGTCGCGATTCTATCGGACGATCATTTTCGTCTTTGACGAAACGCGGGGGATCGGCCGTGATAAATCGCGTAAAAACAGCTATCTCCATCCCCAGAATCTAACAGCTAACCGCCCAGCAACAACGAAATCTAATCTCTAAAACGTGCCACTATGAATCTGTGCATTATAATCATTAACGACGTGAATACACTTTGTATTCATTAAACGAAGATTGCTTCGAAACGTATCAAAGAAGTGCCGGCGATGACCTATGAATTTGTAAAGGATATAATTTATGGTGAAGAGATAATCGTCCGGGGGAGAGAAGAAGGAAGTGATTTTTGTGCTCGACGGAATCGGCGCGGGGCGTTTGCCATGGAAACACACGCGCGTCGGAACTTGAAAAGTGGCCATGGGGTAAGAGAAGAGTAGTGGCTCGTAGGTCGAGGCACTGAAGAGCGAGGAGGCCGCAGTTATAGTAGGAACCGAACAAACAGGGCCGCCTTTCAATCGTAATTGGAACCACGGGAGCCTGACCAACGTCCGTGTTCAAGCACTCTTTTTCCCATAACCTCATCATTCTTCGAGAGTGTCTCCTGCCCTGCGCGAAACAAGAAACACAATAGACTTTATACGTACATATACATACTCGGCCACGGAGTCCTGCCAAATTTTCCATCGAACTTCGCGATTGTTTCGACTCGGCGAACCGGTACTCGTTAAAGAATACCCGAATCTACCGGGTGCGAATCTGATTATATGTACATTGGTTTAAAGGGGTAGAAAATGTTGGAGCAGTGATAAAACATTTTTTTAATCGCGTTCGCGTTTAATCTAGAGAGGAGCTCGATAAATGTTCCCGTTGTGTCTTATGAATAACGGAGCTCGGTGTCTTAGGAGTTGCTAACGGAAGACGTATAGAAACGATAAGAAGTAACTGAAAGGAAAAATGTAAAGTATAAATGAATACCGGTACATTCGAGGAGAAACGAGAACGTGTACGGCGGTGAGACCACCGGGGCTCTTTTGCTCTGTTTAACTGATTGTGAGAACGCCCCTTCTTTCATCTTGGCTCTTTTATTCGCGTTACGTTTCCTTCCCTCGAGAGGAAAACAGTGCACGCGAATCACTCGTCTTTATTTCGTTCGTCGAATCGACCGAGCAAAAATAAAGAAGCCGAGGATGATTCGAGGCACAAAAGAGAGACGAACGTATCGAGCGAAATTGTTAGTCGCCGTGGTAAACAGTCGCGTTCCTTTCGATCGCACCTTTTTTTATCCTCAATGGAGAACGAGCTGCTGCCTGGTCTTGCTCTCTCCCCTCTCGTTCTTTTCCGCCGTCAATGCGGCGCGGCGGCTGTGCTGCTGCTCCGCGCGGAATATTCACGATCGACAGTTATATTCACACGCGTGGTCGCACCTCAATGGATTTTGCTTTTGCCGCGATTGTTAACGATTTCGAAGCCCCTCGCGGCATCGCGGTTTTGATCCATCACCCCGCACCTCTCTCACTCACCCTCTCTCTCTCTCTCTCTCTGTATTCGGCTTCCCCTCCCTTCAGATGACTCGCTCTGTTCTAAATCGCTCCACCGTGATATCCTCTCCACTGTTTTCCTACCCGTTATTTACAAATCGACGACTTTTTTAAGCATCGACGCTCGAATTTCGATTCGATAAAGGTTTTCCTCGAATAATCACAAGATACCTCACCGAAACATCTGACAATGAGATCGCGTAAAAAATAAATGACGCGACGTCTCTAGAGTCAAAAAGCGAGTTCCACCTTCAAATTGACATAAGTTTTAATTCATAACTTGTATCCTACGTTAATTAAATCATGAAAGAACACAAGATTATTACTACTTGAAACAACACTAAAATTCTAAGTTTAGAAGACGATCTACTTACGATACTGCAGTGAGAATCATTGACTTATACTACTGCGCGTTGAACAGCAAGTAGTATAGACAGACGATTAACCGCTGGCCACTAGATGGCGTGAACCAAAAAATTTTTCTCGTTGGTACTCGCTGATTCAGGATATAACTATAAATACGAATTTATGAGAATACCTATCGTACTTGCTTCGGCAGTACATATACTAAAATTGGAACGATACAGAGAAGATTAGCATGGCCCCTGCGCAAGGATGACACGCAAAATCGTGAAGCGTTCCACATTTTTTGCCACTTCTTACTCTTAATGTAATTTAAAACAGAGTAAATGAACGATCGATTTAATATTTCAGTATTTATATTTATTTTTATATCCTTACATTTAATTCAGAAACTTTGTTAGTTTGAATCGAACCTTTAACTTAATATCCGGTAACAATTTTTCATATTTCCATAGCAATCATCCTTCATTTAGATGATTTGGATCTAAATGCACGCAGCAGGAAAGAGTAGGCGAGACCTATTTCTGTATCAATAATCCGCTGTGCAACCCCCTGCGAGATCGGAAAGATATTCATCCCCTGTGCGAGATCCTATTTGGGCTATTTGTCGAACGCGGCCAAAGGTGGCCGTCATTTGGTCGAAATTTCGTGTCCCACAGGCGAACAAATCTCGCAAATTAGCGATAACAATCTAGTCGACGAGGGGGCGATGATTCCGAAGTAATTCGCGTTACAACCCTCCGGTCTAATTTCCATTCATTCACCTTTACGTCTAAATCGTGACAGATGCGGTCAACTGTGCCACGCGCTCTCGTCTATTAAGCTAGACGTTATAGTTGATCCGTTCGAAACAAAAAATCTGATTCTATCAAAAATCTCTGTAGTCTCTCAATAATCGTATTACGATAAAAGTATTTGCATTTTGTAGGTGAATGTTTTACTCTCTGCATTTTCCTGAATAAAAGAAGAGCATCTCGAGCATAAAAATTGCGTGATGAAATTAGGGAACGGCACGTATCGCGAATCGTTATTCGGATTCACGCGTGGCGTGCCAAAAATCTTTCGACATAAGTGGCATCGATCGGGGCGAAAGTCGTTAGGCCGCGACGAGCAGAAGTCTTTGTTTTCGCAGCTCGGGCGGGTACTCAATTTATCCGGTCTTCATGCATTTATTCCGCCGTTTGCCGAGGCCCTTTTCCAGCGAACACGAAGAGAAGAGAAGAAGGCGGCCAGCCGCTTTGCTGCCCCTTGAATTAATCCCCTGCATACGTTAAATCTTAATGAATTCACAAACGCGCCCCGTCGTTGTCGCCGTGCCCGGACGATCTCCCGCGTCCGTAGGGGTTTCGCTTACAGGTGCCATCACGCAAACTCGAGGCCACGAACCGAGCCATTAAAATGTAACCCGCCCCTTCTCTACCCTTCCTCTATCCAGCCGTTGACACGATCCTCTCGCATTTTATGCGACGCCACGCGACGCCAGATTGCCGAAAATTCAAGGGTTCACAATGGAAACCCTTAACGCGGAAAAGGCAGGTTGCCAGGTTCATCGTACAATTAAACATTCATAGTGTAATAATTATCCTGCAAAAAGATTTATTTCGACTTAAAGGTAGACGTACATATGTTTATTGGTATTCGCGTGCAATTTATTTATTTATTTCGTGCATATACAGACGAATACTCGCAAAAACGCGGAAAAATCGAAGAGAGCGATTCGCGTAGCAGGGAATTCGTTAATTAAGCAACGCGAAAAGAGATGGAAGGTCGGCGAACTGTTTGCGATTTAAAAGAGAGAGCCGGGTTTGGCATAGACGCGGTTCATCGTGCTCGTCCCGTTTTTTCTTTTTCCCTTTTTTTTTAATTCTAGATCGACAGGAACCGGGCGGCGTGGATGATTTCGCGAAAGATGAAATACTTTGGTATAGAAAAGCGGAGCGGATGCGAATGCGCCCGGAAGATAAGTAGCGACACGGTGAATAGACTAACGGTCGTAACGGGGATGCTGGAAAAGCAGCGGGAACGGCGTGCGCTGTACCGGGAGAAAAGGGAATGAAAAGGGGGATATAGGCGGTGTCGAGGATTGGTGGTTTCATGCATCATGCATATTTACGCTCACATACTAGCCGCGGAAGATGACGGAATGAACCCGACAAGGAGTGTGCCGCAAATTGCGAGGACCGTATTTATGCAAATGCCTGCTCCCTGCCGCGGGTGCATATTCGCGTTGCACCTTGCGCCACTTTTCCCTCGGCCCGAATCAAATTGACTTCGTTAGAATCTAGTCTGCGCTTCCCGATTCTACGCGTTCTTGGGGAGAAATAGAGGAGCAGCAGCGAGAGAAAAGGGGAATGACAAAACAGGGAAATAGTGAACGAAAAAAATCGTGTCTTTCGTTTGAACGGAAACAGAAAATCCGTTCTTTCTCGGGCGAACTTTTTGCTCGTCGATGACACGCGGCGCGGAAAAGCCAGCGCCAGAAAAGAGAACGCGGGAGAAATACCGGAACGTCGCGAGCCAACCCTGCACCCGCGGTGGTACGCGCCGCGGAACAATCTCGATATCTCGCGTCCTCTATGCCGACGAGAGAAACGTTTCACATCCAATTTGTTCCTCTCGTTTCGCGGTAATCGCTCGCCAATCATTTCCTCCCCACCCGACCAGATTTCTCGTAGCTCGATGCTCGCCAGGTCGTGCTCCCGCGCTCGCGAACCGTGTACCGAAATCTCGCGGTGCGCCACCCGCGTTCTCGCATCGGTTCTTTAAGGGTTGCGGGCAGAGCCAACCCCCTTCGAGGCGGCCGCTTTCCACGGACCAATCGACGTCGAGCCATCGTCGTTCTCACTCCTAGACGTCGAGCCGACCCGACCAATCGTCGCGTCTCGACGAGGGCGAAGCAGGGTCGCGCAGCACCACCACCCCCAAAATGGCTGCAAAATCGCGCGAGCATTAGGCAGCCCGTTGAAAATAAACGGGCGGATTAATTGAAGCGGGGTGGCGCGGGTTCTCGCTCGGCGCCAACCCCTTTGCTTAACTCGCGTTACCACGCGAGATACCCTGCTCCTCTTCCGTCCCTTTGTCTCCCACCCCCGACACCCGAGCAACGTGCGCGCTCGACGTCGAACGTCGAGAAGCGGCGACGACGATCCAGAGCTTCAGGCTTGGACATGCACATCCGGTCATCCCCCGTTGATACCCAGAACGACGCTGAGCGTCCCCGCGTTAGCATGAAACTCGTTGACTCGTCCTCCGTCGTTTCTGAGGTGTCCCTGTTATCGTCGCGACGATACGAAGCTTCCGGTCAGTTGGTTCGCGACTACCTACCCGTCTAATCGCCGATCTCGCCGTTCGTTCATACCGTTTCGCATTCCGAGGAGAGTGCGATGATGCAGGAGCACAAGTCGTTTCTGATAAGGGACCTCCTGGGGGATGTTCTGTCCGAGCGTGTTCACGGTGAGTATTTCGTTCCCTCTTCGTAATCATAGATAATACTCTTTAATTTAATATTTGTTGCATCATCATCATTGAATCGAACCTTCCGTGTAGTGTGTTGATAACAAAAATTATTTATTCCAACACACTTCTCTTTATAATTGCTTATCTTTTTATGTTATTCGCGATTAAATATTATGTTGTATTTCCTGCAACAACGTTTGCAAATAATAAATTGATCGTTATTGCTGAGTCGTTCCAATCATTGTCGTTATTCGCACTTATTTAATTTCGAGTAATCAAGAAACAGGAGATTTCGATTGCATGTAGTAGCCGCGTGGCCTATCGCCGGGATCCTCGTTACGCGGTACCCCGTGGAGCGGTTCCATTATTTTTATCCGAGATTCGTAGCCCCGGGGTTGTTTCGGTGCCCCGACAGGGCGCGGTGCCCCATTAAACGACGATCCTACAGATGGTGCGAAACCTGCGGAAGGATTCGTTAGCTCTCGTTAATCGGACGATCGTTGCCACCCGTCGAAGTCGTGCTCAACCGAGTTTATTGGCCAATCAGAGCCAGGCACTGAGCCGTTTCAATGATTGAGATCGTTTACCACTAACCAGAACCGATCAAACCAAATTTGTTACAAAGCAGCTCGCGATACAGATGAATATACTCAGTCAGTAGAAAGAAAAACGAGGGCAATGATTAGCGAAGAGGCTTTAACAATTGTAGTATCACATTAATTCTACGATCTCGATAATTGGTTTCGGATTGGATATCTGCTTATGAGGACAGGAATAAGATTTCCAATATGTATACGGAGGAAATAAAACTGGATTACAGAAGATTCCGAAGACGACTCTGCCGTTCATTCGGACTCCGAGGACACGATCGACCCAGGAAGCAGTCCCTGTGCTCGGTTAGAGAGTCCACCGCCAGCTCTGTCACCCCCGCCCGCTCCCGCGACTTCAGGCAAGTCCTGCGGCACGACCAGCGGTCCTCCGAGCGGACGGAAGCCCAGGAGAAGACGCACCGCATTCACTCACGCTCAGCTCGCTTACCTGGAACGGAAATTTCGTTGTCAGAAGTATCTGAGCGTCGCGGATCGAAGCGACGTGGCCGACGCTCTGTCCTTATCGGAAACCCAAGTCAAAACATGGTATCAGAACAGAAGGTCAGCATTTTCCTTCATGTAATCTTTAGTACAACTAGCTTTTGCCCGTTGTAACTCAAGCGCAAGTGTGTCAGCACAGTTCACAATGTTTTCCTCCTGCACATTAATTAATCGAAGAATATAAGTATTTACAGTCGCATCTACCGATGTTTGAAAGCGTTCGCAACGCTTGATGTTCTAGAACGAAATGGAAGCGGCAGAACCAGCTGCGACTGGAGCAACTCCGGCACCAAGCGACGGTGGAAAAGGAATTGCTGGTGCGAGGCGTCGGTCTTCACCACGGGAGCATAGACGCTTATTGTCCACCGTACAGCGGTCAGGCCCAAACGCAAACGCATCCGCCTCCGCCGCCACCACCTCCGGCCCCGTCGACAGCCTCGACGGCCGCATTCCTCTCGACGGCGGCAGCCCTCTTTAGGAATGTCACCTACGTCCATGGATGCCCGCTCTAACCCGGCGCAACGCGGCGGTTCCAGCATCGTTTCCGCTTCACAGCTTATCAATCTATCTCGACGTATCGATTCCAATTCTCCGTTGGAAATCGCTGTACTCAGTTGACGGATCCTCTCGATGAATCGTCAAGATTGCCGGGTTCGTCCTCTGGTATGGTACAGAAAAACCTCGGCGGAAATTATTGTTCACGATTGCAATCACCGAGGCTTCGTCCTGGTTCAGTGCAGAACATCCTCCTCGGGAAATCCTGTCGAAAACACTTAAATCTTTACGCGTTATCGCGACTCGATTTGGTGCAAGAATACTCGGTTGGAAATTACTGTACGAAGCAGTCGCTGGACGTTTGCGCTCGACTCCTCGCCGAGTGGCTACACTCCGGTTTGGTGCGAATGCTAACGCCCTACCTAATCAGTGAAGTGCGCGAACCAAGGAACGATGAGAGACTCGATCGCGATGTTTGTGCTCGCGCCGCGCCGATAACGTTCCCCGTACGTATCCAGGATACCGAGGCCCGACAATTTCGCATTCCATTTTGGAGTTGTTTCACGTGTCTATCCATGCATGCGAAACAGTGTACATATGTAATTAACAAGTTGGCCGGTAGTCGTAGTCGGTTCGTTTTCGTTCACCGCGTGGAGAGGAGAAAGAGTCACGAGTGTTTCGCGAATCTCTACTTCAGCCTCAGAGTTTAGTCGAAGTCTATAGCCGAGTCGAATTCGTAGAGAGCCGTTCTAGAGACACGTAGATAATCGCAACAGGCAAATGAATGGAAATGGAAACGACAACGACGCGTGCAATGTTCTCAGCCAGCGTTCGCTGGTCGACATTCGTTTAGGGATTTAGTTCACCAACGCTCACCGCTGATAATCGATCACTTTCTCCAATTAGTCGGCGACCTCTCGTCAACCAAAGGATTCTTGTAGATAAATAAATTATTATCAAACAAATCGTCTTCTAATTGTTCCTTCTTTCAACCAAGTTCTTCTTCGTCGCTACGTCTCCACGTTGAATGTCGACGATCGGAAAGAACAAGCGTCGCGTCGCGTCGCGTCGCCTCGATGGGAAATTGTATTTTGATCGTGATAGAATGTAACGTTTTTTTTATTGGATCAATCGGTATCTGTAACGAGCCCGTATCGCGAACTACCAACCCGCGCGTGACAATGGGCACGTGGCCAGAAACAGCAAACTCGCGAGCCCTAGCTGAAAGTAATTGGCTGAAACCGATACAAGTCGAGTGCCGTTGCCACTCGTGGCTGGAATTGGCTGCCGGATTTAATTGAACGGAATCGAAACGAGAAAGAGAGACGGACCGCGGGACGGGAGGAGATGGGAAGAGACAACGCGGCAGATGGGAGATCGAGAACCGATTGTCGCGCGATCATTTTTCGCGAGCCGATCGCAGACTCGTCCGTTAATTGAAGGAGAAGAGAGTGAATATCGTGGAGGACCACCGGCGGCGTAGGAAGATCGGAATGGAAAAGTGTACGATCTCTTTACACGGATGATTAGACTACATTAATCGAGACTCGCGTACGATCTCGCGTAACGACGTCGTTAATCACTTTTCTTTGCCTCGCTCTCTCCACTCTCGTCGGGAATCGAATTCTGAAATTCGATACTCTTCGAAACCGTTTCCGATATTCTCTTTGATTTTATAAAAGTACCATTTGATTAAGATCGCAGTCGGGAAAATGGCTTAAAGCACGTTTTCGAAAACGTTCAACGAGCCCTTGAAGCCGCGGCGCTTGTTCCACGAAAGTTGAGGTGTTCGTAATGGGAGGAAAAGGTGCGTGGAAAGTTGAAAGGACTCGCCAAGACTTTTACAAGAATAAATTGTTGCTCGCGTGTATAGAGCCACGTCCGACCCGTGGAGATACGTACGGAATGCATGAGGGACGCTCCTTTCGGATTCATTCAGGATGAAACAGAGTACGAGACCCTCGACGGATAATGGAAAAAAAAGACCGTGGATACATTTTGCCGAGCGTGAAACCACGCGAGTGAAGGAAGAATTCTCTGCCCCTCGATTCTATCCCCGTTTTGTATCATTTTCTGCTTCTTTCCGTGCCTCCGCGGCCGCGTCACGCATAATTACTTCGTCATAATGAATCGCATGTTGTTCGAAATAATTTTCTGTCGCGCTCATTGTTCCTCGTCTTCTTAACGTCGCCTTTCGACTTCGCGATTTTTTTCATTTTACGTATCCCGTTCTACATTTTTCCTCGTATTTCCTTAATTCTTCTCAATAACTTTACTTGGTGTAAATAATCTTGCGCTATTAGGAACTATTGAAACGTTATATAATCGAAGCAATTAGCTTATCGGCGGAATCGTAAAATAATTGGTCTAAACGAGAACAAAGAAGTAACCGCGTCGTATTGATATACCGGGGCAATTCGAGTGCGTTTCAATCGTGTAAACGGCTATAATTTGACTCGTCGATGGTTGGCTTGAACCTTGAATCGAATCGAGGATCCCTCGGTTGGATAGGGCGAAGGTAAAGGAGCCAGAGACAGAGGAAGGGTCTCGAAACGAGAAAATATCCTGTGTGACGGGAGCGTGCACTCGGCCACGTGCGTATTGTCGTTGAGCGAATACGCGTGTGCATACGTGCGTAAGTCATGTTGGCACTTGGACACGCGCTTCTTATCCCTCTTCAGTTTACGATGCGCTCCTCTCTGTTACCCTCCGAAAGCACGGCGCGGCGTCGTTAAATACTTCACGGGGGGCCTCTTGGCCTCTTCCCATGCGTCTTCGAATTCGCCCGACCCTTTCACAAAACCTACACCACAGGATTCTCTTCTCGAATAGCATCGTTTTCACGTCGTTCCATTCTTCCTTTTTTCATTGATAATTGATCCTCTCGATGCCGACTTTCCACAATCCCTGATTACGATTAAACAGTCGAGCGGATAAATCTCTTACGGGGAGAACCCAACAGTTTACGAGAATTTTACGATTACGGGAATCAATCTTGGTTTTCAAAATAGACTCGAGAAAGGGCACGGTTTTTTCGAAAAAGTGCAATCTCGTTTAGAACGAAAACATATTACGATGAAGGGCTAGGCGTGGAAAGAAACCGAAGCGCAAGGTTGGGCCTGGACATTTTTAATACCTCAGAAAAAAAGCGGCAGCGTAATTGCTGGAGAAACCGAGAAACGTGCGGGGGTAGAAGAGGAGAGGCAGGATCGCTGACTGCACGGTAGCGAAAAGGGATCGCGATCCGTTGATGGAAGGCAAAAACAGAAGTAAAAGGAATCGGTTGCGGACGGTGGGTGAAGGAGGATAGCATCGCGAAGCAGGAAGAAGGGTGAGAGGAGAAGAAGTGGATAAAAGGTGAAGAGAGAGGGAGAGAGAGAGATGAGAGAGTAGACGGGGCTCCACGGGGGCAGGGCCGAGTGTAACGAAGCTCCGACTTTTTAATTGGAATATATTCAGAAAGCGGAACGCCTTTTCATCGCGGGACTCGATGCACTGAATACGGACTGAATCAACGCGGAATCAACCGCGCTTGCAACGAGCTTGCCGCCGCTGCGCACCTGCGAACCGGGCCGCGTATCTCCGCATTTATACGTAACGGATGCAGATGCATATCGTAGCCCCAGCGTCTGCATAAAGTAAACCGCGGAAGCATCCCCCACCTCCCTCGGACCCGCAGCCTCTTTTACCTTTTCTCTCATTTTCTGCCACGGCTCGTCGATATCCACCGACGTATAATCACCCTGAAAATACGATAAGTGCGAGTAGACCTAAGATTCACGTACCGGGCTTCGTACGATCTGCCTAGTTCCTCTCGCAACTCGTTTTTTTAATCCGTAATCTGTCCCTTTGTTAACGTTCGAGACTCAGAAGTTGAACAATACATTTATTTCCAAATGATTAAAGTCTTTTCTTTCTCATATTCATATATCCAGAACTTTATATTAAAAAAATCCATTACTAAAATATCTCGTATCTGCCCATTACACACATTCGTTTTTTTAACGTTCTTCTACAGATGAACGTTTGCATTTATGATACATTGCCATAAAAAACCGAATGTATGATTATTTTTTGTTAATTGTTTTGTCGTTCTTCGTGATCTTATGATCTGTGGAAGAACCGATGTGAAAGATTTGTATGTAAAGCGTAAAGTGTAAAGTAATGTGATGCAGCGATGCCCGTTTCGCCGACTCGTGAAAATAAGCTGGCTGAATATAATGGAAGCGACGCGTTGTAGCTGGCTTTCGGTGAGGATTTATTCCGACGAAAGGGTCGCAACTCGCAACACCTATCCACCGTGGGAAGGTAGAAGCTATATACCCGGCTTCAGCTTAATGGGCTGTTTGCTTGCAAATTGTGGTATCGCTAAAGGGCAGCAAACAATTCACAACTCGTTTTAACTTCCACATTTCAATTCCAAGATGCCTCGAGTCCCTTCCGGCGAGCGTTATATTTACATAATTGTCTCTCGCCACTCTTTCTCTTTCGTTCCCTTCAGTTTCAGTTGTTTGTCGCCATGCTGCCTTTCTTACAATTGTTTCTATCTTTTTAACGCTAATACGGTTCTCTGAAAAATTCCGTGTTCCTGTGTTTTTGCGAATATTATTTATCGATATAAAGAAAATTAGAAAAAATAATGATAAACAGCTTTTATTCATTACGTTCTGCACTTTAAAGCCTTTCACAGCCTTAACCTAGCACATGTAACACTGTAACACTGAAAAATGATGGTGGGGGAAGTGAGAGAGGTATGGTGCTAGCATGGGTGCTAGGGGATAGAGTGAGACAGAGCGCGTTACCTACGATCGTGCAAGAGTTGTCAGCTTAAAATTAGATAATTATGTTCGCGAATTAAAAATAAATTGCCCCAGGTGAGGATCGAACTCACGACCTTAAGATTATGAGACTTACGCGCTGCCTACTGCGCTACTGAGGCACGGAGGCACTACAAAATTCCAAGTATTTAAGAGAAAATTTGTAATTCTAAAAAAAAAATTGTATTCACTATAAATAAATTGCTATTTTCACTTTTCGAAGATTTTGTTCGTAATAAAACGATAGAGATAATAGATATAGAGTAGGGGAGACAGTCGTGAAAGTGGGAACGTATTAGAAAGAGAGAAAAGATCAGGGCAGCGTTAGAGAACAGATGAAAACGTCTGCTATACATATACCATTTCCTCTTACACGTATGATTCACCTCAGTTTATCTACTCTATTATCTTTATGAATAAAACAGTCTTTCAATTAGGCATAACGTTTAATATGTAAATCCAACTCAGATGTCGCCACTTCCTGGACCTTATTTTATAGATCATCTAACTATTGGTACTTTAGAGGGAATGAACAGTGAACGTGAACGGACGAACGTATGAGTGCTAGCATTGCGTCTAGTAGTAATAAACAAATTATTTTCGACATGTTAGTAGAGAAGATATCGAAATATGTAAATGACGCGAGTCAGGTTTACAAGGCATTAAACGGAGTATTGTTGATATACAAGCCTCCACTAATGTACTTCAATACTATGAGAGATACTGTAATCCAAAACTTATGCAGAGGTTGGAACATAACTTTTGTGTACGATGAATCGCTTCGTGAATAAAATGTATTTATTTCAGATTTAAATGATTTGAAAGTACGACCACCGATGAAATACATAGCTATAGAGGGTCAAGTAAATAAACAGATGAAACTTGTCGTTCGCGATAGTTTTGCTGACCATCCGTTAGTTGTAGGCCCTCGTTATCAACCAAATGACTTCAGATTAGGTGCTACGAAAATCATGCGTCCAGATGTGTCTGGTATATTAGTTTGCGGACTTAACAAGGGTAATCGGATGATCCACAAATTGAAGGAATCCAAATGTTTAAGGTTTTATAGAGTAAAGGGATTGTTAGGGCAAGCAACAGATACTTATTTTCATACTGGAAAAATAGTAGAGAAGTCTGCATTTCAGCATGTAAGACGTGGTCATCTCGATAAAATATGCAGCTCAATGCAATCTTCCCATCAAAGGAAAATGTTTGAGTACGTTGTTGAAACCTACATTACGAATAGAAACAAGTGTAATATAATACTTGTTATATATACATATCGTCATATGTTTGCAGCCTTTGTGGGGTTGACATTCAAAGTCAAGCTGCATACGAATTAGCACTTAGAGGTCCAATTAGACCAGCAAATTCCAATATTCCTATGATATATACGATTAAATGTGTAGACTTTTCACCTCCAGAATTTACGCTAGGTAAAACATTAGTGAAGTATTAGAATCTGCAAACAGCTATAAAGAATTCTATATAATATCTCCAGTTTATATTTTTACAGAGATTGTATGCACAAATGAGTATGATATGTATCTGAAAACTATAATTCACGATTTAGGGATGCAGCTTCGTAGTTGCGCTACCTGCACGCAAATACTTTGTGTGCAGGATGGTTTGTTTAATATAAAGCACGCGTTGTTGCAAAAGCATTGGACTTTAGAAGAAATCGTTAGTAATGTGCAATTTTGCAGACAGGTCATTGAACAAAATGAAGATGTATTGCTTCAAGATGTTCCCGAACTAAAAGAACCTGTCGACAGCGAAGATCCTATCATTGAGCACGCTTAAATAAATATATTAAACCAATTACAACATTAATAACACCATTTATTTTTAATCATTATCTCAGACATGGTATTATTATTATACATTTGGTACAAAACGAGTTCTAACTTCATTTGCAAGTGTTATACTTCGCTACGACTCCTTTTACACCGTTGAGTACAATCTGAATCATCACGTCTGTCTTTGGATTTTATCGATTTTCCTCTCGACTTGTGTTTATTTGCCTTCGGCCACTGTTGCATCTTCATGCTCTTTGCTATCACTCGTTTCTGATGGTCCAACTGCGGGAATAAATCTGTAAACAAAAAATATGAGTAATAGAAACTTTAGACTCTCGTATATGTGAATTTAATGAGCCAACGGTAATCAGCTTCACATTCATGTCTGTAACAAAGCTTACAACAAAGTGCCGACGGCGGTCAGTTTTCGTTATTATATATCCCGGCGACAAAAGTAAATTCTTTTATGAGAAAGCACGACCATCATCAAAATGATAAGAATATATTTAAATTTATACCTTGAGATTTTTCTAGTGCCTCTTTTGCGGAATTCATTTCTGCTTCTTGAATGCTATGGCCCGATGCCTTCGCTAATCGTTTTCCTTGAAAGTACACAGCAACAGTGTAAACTCTCGTATTCGTTGGTCCTTTACACTCGATGACTCTACAAGAAGAATAGAATGTATTGATGTATAGTGATTATCTAAAGAAATTCATCACAACCTTGTCTTACTTATACACAGGAATATCAGGCTCTCCGCCATCCATTGTTCTTAATGTTAAACAACATTGTTGTAATTTACTCTTAGGATCGTTCCAGTCTTGATTCATAATGAAGTCCTGCAAGCGCGGGAAGAAACAGACGTCGCAGAAGACCTGACAATACTCTAAACCCTTGTCAACGTAAAGGGCTCCTAAAAATGCTTCGAGTAAATCTGCTCTGTCTTTCGTTTTCAACTCAGCCTTCGGGTTACCGTAAAGTGCGTATTGAGTCATCCCCAAATCATCGCATACAACGGCTTGAGTTTTATTATTTACAAGGGAACTTCGTAACAGCTAAAAAATATAAGAGTGTATCATCTTGTGTTTGTCGAGAAATTTGCCATATTACTTACGGATAAATGCCCTTCATGATGTTCCGGGAAATATTTGTACAAATATTCGGAAACTATAAGTTGTAACACGGTATCTCCTAAAAATTCTAAACGTTGATTAGAACCTAACGTGAGATTTGTGTACCCTATACTACGATCAGTAAATGCTCTGGCTAAAAGACGAATGTGCGTGAATTCTATGCCAATAGACTCTTCGAACTCCGTTAATTTCTAAACAGAAAAAAGAAAGTGTTACTTTCTTCAAGATATGGCATTTACGAAATGAACTTACTTGTAGTAGTTCGAAGCTTGGTATCCATTGTCGATCACCCGTTGGTTCCTGCTCTTGCAAAGGATGTTTTGGATAGTTTACCCAAACCTTGGCAAGATCCTCCTCATCTTTAAACAACGTCTCTCCAAAAACTCTATCGGCTACTTCTATGCCACCGTCGAGAAATAACGAGCCCATCAATGCTTCAAAACAATTGGCCATCGCGTGCCTCAATTCCAAATCGTGACAAAGATCGCTTCCGTGAGCGTATAGCATGTATTCTTCTAAATTCAATTTCTTCGCTAACACCGCGAGATGCTGATTTTGAACGATAGCTGCTCTGTAAGTAGCCAAGCCACCTTCTTCCAAATCAGGAAACATATGAAACAAATGAATCGATGTAAGAAACTCGACGACGGCATCTCCTAAAAACTCTAATCTCTCGTTGTGCGCTATCGATGATTCAGTCTCAGTTCGCGCTCCAAATCTTGACATTATGTTTATTAATGTATTAATACCACGCTTACGAGTATTCATATAATGTATCCGACGATCACCGTACTCCGGTTGTCTTATTCCACAATTGGTCAAAGAGTTTCGCGCGTGATCTGGATTTGTGCCAAAGTTCTCGCGGTAGCTAGGATGCGTAAGCGCTAATTGAAGGAGATACCTATTCTTAAATGCATAGCCTAATGTACGCTCTAAATTGTCTAAAGATTTATGAAATCTCAGATGGCAAACAAGTACTGGTATCAACATAGCGTGTTGTACTATGTCGCACATTATTCCGGTTCTGTAAAATCCTTCAGAACTAACGTCCACGGTAACGTCGCGTTTCATTTTACTTTGCGTTCTCAATTCTTGAAGCTTATTCTCTTTTGCTTCCAACTTTCTCTTATCTTCGAACGAAGGTTTCGGCATGTTAGCTAACAAATGTCGAAATTTTACGTAATCTCTCCAAGCTTTCTGGTAACTAAAATAAAAAAAATCAACATAGATATCAACCTTTTCACGTCTTTCAGTTTAATTTTGTATTATAGTAAAAGAATTACTCTGCATTTCCTGCGTAGCTAAGTTGCGGCGGCCGGATTCCAAAATGTACTATTTCGGGGTAAGCAATTTCCCCGGGCGAGTGATCCGTTTGATTTCTATCCAATTGATCCACGCGAACGCTGCATGGTTTTTTCGCAGGATACGTAACGATCATACCCTTCACTTCGTCGGCTATGTTTTGCCATTCGTATTGGGGCATTTCAACTACCCTAGACAGATCATTCGGATCGATTAACAATTTACTACTCTTTATTAAATAATTCAAAACCTCGTTCATGGATAATATTTCCTGCCCATTGTCAGCCAAATCGCGCACGAATCTTGGCATAAAATGGAATTGGCCGCAACCCTCTCTATCCTGCGCTGCTTTTAAATCAAAATCAACAAGTTCCAGTATTTCTTGAAACAAGTAGGTTTCTGTAAAGAATGATTTATAAATATGGACTATACCGAATAAGATTCTAAAAGCAATAAAAGAGAAAACTTACGAAAATAATCCAATTCTCGAATAGTGAAATTTTCCGGTAATTTTTCATCTATGTACAGAATGGTATACTCTATGTTAAACCTTATCACCTTACAAGTCGGCAATTTTACAATTGGAAAATGCGAGAGCATGGAGAATCCTTCGAATATAAATTCGTGCTCGTCATGCTTAATAATCGTCGGTGTCTTAGTAAGAAAGTTCGTTGGCGGACTGATCGTTATCCGATAATGATATAATTTATCGGCGTTGTTCGCATTTAAGTCACACTTATTTATTGTACCTTCTCCGGCGTAAATTCCATGTCGGATACCAGATCTCCTCGATTTCGCGCTACATCTACACAAGGGCCCGTCGTTCATTTCTCCAGGATCGTTAAACCACATTTCAGGATGTAATCTGTGCGGATGTTGCTTCTTTGCCATTAATTCCTCCATCATCCTATCGTCTTCGTCCATCGAGCTCTCGCTATCGGAAGAAGAACTGCTGCACGCCTCGGACTTATGCCTGCACAAACGAGCTCTGGTTTTCCTCGGAGGTGGTTCGTAAGGGGTCTGCAAATTTCTTGCAGCCTTAGCTCTGTCTAACAGCACATTTTTAAATAAATCGCATAATTCATGCAATTTAGGCGTGCCGTTCATTATTTTTGGATTAGTCTCATCCCTAGTATAGTACAAATCTGCTGGTGCTGTACGTGTCCAAACTTTCCTGGCATTCTCCATAATACCTTCGGTTCCCATTGCAGATAATTCATCCATTTTCCTCTCCATATCTTTACTCGTGGCGCAGTAGCCTTGCCTATATTTTTCTAGAAGCAATTCTCTTTCAGTTGGATCTTTTTTAGAGGAATTCCTGTTCGGACTAGCTGTTCTAGATTTGTAAGATGGACGGTCTAGAGATCTTGATCTTCTTGCGTTTCTGCAATTTGTAAACGATCTTGGAGAACGTGCCGTATGTGAACTTCTTCTGTACAACGATCTTCTCTCAGAATCTGTTTCGCCGTGTAAACGTTCTCTAGACGTTGATCTGTTTCTAGAATGCTTCGAATAACTATCTCTCTGCGATTCGTGTCTTGATCTATATGGAGATCTGCTCGACCTTTTTTCTCTTGATCTTTCACGGCTTCTAGAACGCCTTCTGTTACTTGAACGAGATGAACTAATTGAGGGTTCTCTGTCTCTCGATCTTGATTCAAATCTTCGATTTCTCGGTGGATCATTATATCTTTTATATCCCGCTTTTGTATCGTCTTCTTGTGTTTTATTTGTTTCATACCAAGAAGCTCTATTCTCTTGTGACTTATACCAATCCGATGTGTACGTATTAGTACTCCATTCTGTATTGCCATTATTCTGATATGTAGGTCCATCATCCCATGTTGAATTGTAATTTCCAGTCACTGATTGAGAGTAATTACATAATCCATAATTCTGGTTGTCATATTGTACATCTGTTTGATCCTGATAGGGAGCATCATAATAAGTATTTTGAACCTCATTCTGATAGTATGTTCCCATTGTATTATTATATGGTGGAGCAAAGTTTCCAGGTCTGTTTTCATATAAATTAGAGACAGGCATGTTATATGATGGTGGAGGTTGTCTATAATTTGGGGGTGGAAAATTTGGAGGTGGCAAATTTTGTTGTGGTACAGGATAATATTTCATGTTTTGTGGTTGAGAAACTGCTGAACCCCAAAAGTAGGGTTGGCCCATATTGGGAGGAAAATTTGCCATTTCTAACAATATTTTACCTGAAAAATAATTATTGATTCAACCTATGATTTGGTTGTTGAGTATCTAGAGTATTGTATCTAATATAAACATAATAATAATGAAATAATTTACCTTCAAGGCTTCAACATTAATTTTAACCACGGAAGATAAAGATATTACATTGCTTTTTACATTAATTTGTCGAATCTTTTTCAACATTTATTTACACAAATATAAACTAACATTCACTATACCAAACACGCCAAGAACTACCCAGCACTAGTTTACATTTAGCAGCATGACGTTAGTCAGGTTAGGATAGGAAAAGTAACGATTATCATGACAATTATTAGTATGTGTGACGTATAACCGTGTGACCAATGACCAAGGAGGAAATAAAAGTGCTCACTGGTTCTCACGCCGAATAAAAATATAACGTTATTTGTTATTTCATATTAAAGATATTTATTCTTTATGAATAATTGTTACATTGTGAATTTTATCAAAATATAATATGTAAATTAAAAATGTAATTTTTTATACTTTCTTTTCTTTTCTAAGAAATTAAATATGTAATTTTTTAAATGTATACATAATTCGACCACGAGTCAGTAACGAATGATAGAAATAAATGAAAAAGATACATTTTAAATGAACGTGAAGATTTCAGAGGTCGTATATATCTCAATCGCTTTTGTATCTTTCGATGTTGCTGCTTAAAATTTTCCCCATTTTCGCGGTTGCGATTTTGGTTTTGAGTATTGCCTTAGCCCGGTTGTAAATATTTTCTTTGGCGATGGGATATCCTTATTCTGTTTGTGAAGAATAATATTGGCACTCTTAATGATACGTCGGATACATGAGAAATAAGTTTTTAGCGATACCTCATTTTTTCCTTTTATTTTTTCAATTCTATCATCAAAGTGACTCAACGTATTTTCCTTCAATATTCCTGCTTCTCGTTGACTTTTTGACTGAAAAAAATCATTCACAAGAGTAGATTCTTATAGCATACATAATAGAAGAAATATGTTTGATACATACGTATGTTCGTTCAACTTCAGAAATGAAATCGTACTCATCTTCTCTCATCATCTGCTGCAAACTCATTTCTTCGCTTCTACCTGAAAATGAATTTTTTGATACGCCTTCGAGCAGTTGATCTATTTGCACTTGATTTCCCGTCTCTTTAACTGTCTCCGTCATAACTGGTTTTGTTCTTTTCCTTACTGCTCTTTTTGCTTTGATAGGACTATCTTGTGTTAATTCATTTCGATCTTTTTCTTTTATATCTTTTAGTAAATTATCAAATTCAATTTCTGATACACTTGCTACTTTTATTACTTTGGCGCTCTTTCTGGTCCTAGGTACATTTTTATTTACATTCATCGGCAGTTTATTGAGCTCTTCTTCCTCCTGTCCACTTCGATCTGCTTTCTTTTCTTTTCGACAGTTTTCGACACTCTTAAATTCTTCGTCCACTTGCCTATCGTCGTATTTGCGATCGTCTGTTGTTTCTTTTACATCCTCCCGCAGCTTCTCAAGTACTTCCTTTTCTTTTCTAAATAGATTTTCATCACGTTCTTTTAAATACTTTCCAAGATTTGCAATTTCTCGCGTTGCTTGTTGAATTCGCGCATCTTCTAGTTTCTGTTTTTCCTCTCTTTCCTGTAAGTACTTCTGCAATTTTTCAAAAGATTCTTTTTCCTGGATAATTTTATTTTGCTCGTTTATCTCCGTCAATTTAGCGTCGTAATCCTTTTTTAATTTTTCTATTTCAGCCTTATGATCATCTTCCCGTGATTTTATCAGAGCAGAATTCCACGCTTCTATCTTCTTCATTTTCGTTAATTGAACGTCGTAATCTCCTTTTAACTTTTCTATTTCAACTTTATGTTCATCTTCCCATGATTTTAGCAAAGCAGAATTTCGCGCTTCTATCTTCTTCATTTCCATTAATTGAACGTCGTAATCTTGTTTTAACTTTTCTATTTCAACCTTATGTTCATCTTCCCGTGATTTTATCAGAGCAGAATGCTCCACTTCGATCTTTTTCATTTCCATTAATTGAACGTCGTAATCTTGTTTTAACTTTTGTATTTCAACCTTATGTTCATCTTCCCGTGATTTTATCAGAGCAGAATGCTCCGCTTCGTTCTTCTTCATTTCCATTAATTGAACGTCGTAATTTTCTTTTAACTTTTCTATTTCAACTTTATGTTCATCTTCCCGTGATTTTATCAGAGCAGAATGCTCCGCTTCGTTCTTCTTCATTTCCATTAATTGAACGTCGTAATTTTCTTTTAACTTTTCTATTTCAACTTTATGTTCATCTTCCCGTGATTTTATCAGAGCAGAATACTCCGCTTCGATCTTTTTCATTTCCGTTGCTTGAACGTTATAATCTTCTTTTAGCTTTTCTATTTCCGCCTTATATTTCTCTTCTCTTGACTTATAATAATTTTCGATCTCCTATATATAAAAGAAACAAATTCAAGCAAACCAGTCGTAGGAGCATTTTTAAAAAGTTTACCTTCGCGTTCAAACTCTTCTCCGAGTACACTCGTTCCTTCTCCATTTCTAAAACTCTAATTTTTCTGTTCAACTCGAATATTTTCTTTTCATCGTTGTGCTGCACATCCTTGAGAGATTTCTCGAGATTTAAATTATCAGTTTGTACCGCCTTTAATTTGTTCTCCAAATTTGCGTAATTACTATGCACATGATTATACTTATTCTCGATCAATTGCAGGTCTTTAACCAACGCTTCTTTCTCTTCCACAATCCTTTGTAATTGGATTTGCAATTCTTGATTCGTCGACGTGAGATATTCCGATCTCTGAAATGATAATCGCGCACAACATTTCACACGTTTATTACACGTATGATAACAACGTGTACAGATAACGCAGCTAAAATAACGCAACTAAAATGTTTTTCTTCCCATAGGAGAAACAAGATTGTAAATGTCTCTCTACGTATGTATATATATTTCAAGAAAAATATTTAGCCGAGACAAACAGAAAAGGATATTTCACAACCTTCGTCAATTGTGATATTTCGTCAGCGTGGACCATAAGTAATTTATTCCTCTCTAACATTGACTTCTCCTCCAAGTCCTGCAGTTGCTTTTTCCATTCAATCTCGACAATTTCCAGTTCTCGTATTCTGATCAAAAAATGAAAGATATTCGTAATTATACCTGTTCAATAAATGAATGATATAATTTTGATAAGTACCTTTCTTCTTTCTTCATCACTTGATTTCTCATCGTATTGATATTCTTCTTGCATTCCTCGTCTATATAAAAATTTACATTTCAAAATGACAAGGAATAGAAAATACATTCGTACTAAATAGAATTCGTTTACCATTTACTTTCACGGCGCTCAATTCATTTTGCAATTTCTCTACATAATCTCTTTGATTAACTAGAATAACATTATACATCTCTGACAGATTATCTTTGTGCTCCTGAAATCCTTTTAATCCCTCTGCCAATTCCCGACAATAATTTGAAATCAATTCCCCGTCATTATTTAATCTAGAGAAAAAACAAGTTAATAATGTTTCTGGTTAGACGATGCATAAGAAATATATTACTCTTTTAATATTTCCGTCGAGGCCTCCTGCTGGGTTTGAAGTCTACCGGATAACGAAGATATAGTCTCCTCTGCAGTCTCCAACTTCTTCATTAATTTCTGGATTCTGACATCTTTCAATGCGCACATTTGTTTCATCTCCTCGGCCAATACATTTTCCTGCTATCAATTCGTTGTCGAGGATTAAAATCGACATTACAAATACGTACATTTGTATTTAAAATAAAACGGACCTCTGTTTGAGAGAATGGCGATTGTATCCCGACATGTTTGGTCCATTGGCGTATCATAGAATCGGCGAAATAGCCGCTGTTACATCTTTTCGGAATCTTCTCCGGGCTCCCTTTACTAGGGGAGCGCCCTTTCCGCTTCTGATGTTCGAGTTGCGAAGATGACCTTTCTCTTTTAGAAGATTCTATGTGGAAACATTTTATGTAGGGCGATTTAATTAACAAACATTTCTAAATTCATGTTCTTTACGATCGTACCTCCGCTTTGCGGAGTCTTTGGATACTTATGCGGACTCAAATGCGGAGTGTTAGGAGTTCTTCGGTGCGCTGGCGGGATTCCATCTCCTCCGCTGGATTCTATATCGAACATTTACTAAACTGACGATCGTCTTTCGCATAAATCAAGATACAATCTTTTAATAAAACCTTACCAACGTCCCAAGCTGTGCTTGGTATTTTCCTCGGAGATGCGCTGTGGGACTTGACCACGTTCGTCCTTGGATCTCTTTGCTCCATTTATTCTTATTATCTGGCACTGTATTATTAAACAAGATAAAATAATTGATTGAAACTTAATCACACTTTGGTAACAAACGCGTAATATAAAAATGGACGAATTTCGAACTGTACTACGTAAGTCAGTACGAGTTTTGATACGAATAAAAGAACTCCAAGTTATTTGAAAGAAATATTTTAATACCAAGGAAATGATTCTATTTATTTGTTTAAAAGTCTGATTAGGCCAGTTAAAAACTTTATGAACAGAGTGAGAAAATTAGACAGCCACCAGTATACAGCTGTCTCTCTCTATCGCTCTACCGACTTTTCAGCTCGGTCCCACGTCCCACCCCACGGTCTATTCTGGTCTATTCTTATTTCTTATATATCTATAGATGTGACCGACGAATCAGTCTATATGTCATGTATATATCAAAAGTATAAAATCTGCCTTCTTTTAAACGGAAGTATTGGAATTGATAGTCGGAGCTAAAAGCTTGATTGAGAAAATACACATCTAAAAAAATTCGCACATATTCTTTAAAGTGACTTCGTCAACAGATACTCTAGTACGTTGTGTCGTGCGTCACTAATGATTTACTTTTATCAGAGATCCTCTGTTTTTATCCATACTTGTAGCTCAAGAAACTATTACGAAAATTTGTGCAAAATTATAAATTATTCTTCAGAATAATTATGAATATCGTCTGCCGTTTATCACATTACAAAGAAGCAAATTACAGATATCACCACAGTAATGTGCAATTAAAAATTACGTAATTGATGGGTAAGAATGTAAATCATGGAAATCCTATTTTAGAAATGTACTGGAACCTCAAATGACAGTGTTACGAGATTATCAAGGATATAATTTTTTATATAAATTAAAATCTTTGTAGAACACTCATCACATGACAATTGTTTATTCTGTATAATATGAACCTGAGATATTTATTTGTGCAGCTTTACTGTTCACATCAGAAATATATTGAAGTACTAATTATTTAATTTACTTAGATGCTTCATTGAGGACTTGCAATATGCAGCAAAGATTAATAATTGTAATACAACAATGTCACATGAGAAACAGGCGCAAGAAAGGATTCAAGAATTTGACAGGTTGAAGAGGGCAAGACAACTTCTTGATGCTATTTCTCTTACAAATGAACTACTTGCAGATGGTTTGGATGTAGAAATATTAAGCCTTGCCAGTACAATCATCAAGAAATTTAGAATTTTAGGAGTATTTAATGCACCACTAGGTAATGAAAATATTTATTTTATATAAATGAGTACAGTATTATTTTTTCCATTCAAATAAAAAATACTTCATTTAGAGAATTCTAGTGAAGATGCAAGAATATCAATGTTCAAACCATATCATACTGGCACTTACCACTGCTGTACATTCTGTTCAAGCGGTGGTAGACAAGATGTAACTTGTGGATGTGGAGGGACTATGCCTGGTAATATACAAATTCTTAAAATAAAGTTATTATGATTTTTCATGATATATAATTCATCAAATTTAAATCGAGGTGGATACAATGGTTGTGGACATGGTCACGTTGGGCATCCTGGCGTGCATCACTGGTCTTGCTGTGGATCAATCTTACGTTATGGACATTGTCTAATTCTTCAGAAATCAGTGCATCAGTTGCTATTCTAATACAGGTGGTTTTGAATAAATTTTATTTTTCAAACATGTTTTATTTCTTCTATAATACGACATTTATTGTATACAAATAACGGTACAAAAGTATGTAGCACCTTCTATCACAGCCTTTTGCATTCTACAGGAATGTAAAACTTATACCTCAAATGACAGTTTATATGCTTCGCAGCAATAATCATCACATGACAATTTTTTTATTAGACATGTTATTACTTATTAAAGTAATAAAAAATAATTACCTGTACTCCATAGGTGAAGAAGAATCTCTGCTATTTTCTAGCGTACTATTTAAAAATGCACTTCGATCGTATTGCGTCAACAGCATATTTAAAAGGGTTCTTGCCCTTTGTAATACTTTTCTTAAATAGGCAGTAACTCGTTTCCCAGCTCCAAATGCATTTTCAGTTGCATGACCTCTGTGTTCAATACTCCATATGCATTCTTTGCAAGTCACCTAGAACAACTTATACGTTAGTAGAATCGTCTTCAATTGATAAAAAGAAATCTATAAAGGACATGAACCTGCTGGCATGCAATGCAATAAAATCGCAATACGTGCGTAGGGTGTCTCTGACAGAATGCGGTGCGCCGTACTTTGGTAGCTTCCCAGAGTGGTTTTACCGAGTGTTTCGACGGCTTCAATTCCATCGTGACTAATTGCTGGTGTCGCGTACCACAATCTAAGCAAAAATTGCGTAGACACGTGGAACACTGAACAACCGCCTTCGAAAAACGTTAAAAGCAACATGTTCTTTAAATGTTACTACAGAAAACACTTTCGAGGGAACGTGATGCTTACCACGACTTCATCTGAACAAGCATCGCAAAGTACTTTATTTGCGAATTTCGATTTGACGACGTTCATCACCAGTCGATGCTGAAGAGGATAATGTGGAGGCGGAATTGGCGAGTTAGCGTTCGGTAATTGAAAATCGCACAAAGGACATACTTCGTAATAATTACTTTTCGTATTTCTTGAAGAATTGTTACAAGCTGCGAACATACGGGGAACATCAAATTGATATATTAATAAGCAATTAAAATTTCGGTACGTACGACTGCTCATTAATTCTGAGACACATGGTGAACATATAGGATGTAAGCAAGGGAGTAATCGCGGTTCCTGCATCCTTTTACCACATCTAGGACACCGGAAATTTTTATCTCCCTGCGCGTTGAAAGAGGCAGCAGTCTCCTCTCGTGTGTTCTTATTGTTTATATGATTAGGGATGCCGTAAGGTATTTCGAAAGATTCACATATAGAATTTTTCTTATGCCTATTCCATGACAAATATTTATTATTGTTAAGCACGTAAACAAAAATATTGTATAGAGACCATCTGGTTAGCGGTCTAGCAGAAATTAAAAATAGCACTTACTCTCTATTTTTGACAAGGCGTAATGGTTCTATACTAACAAGAGGATTTACACGATCGATTATGTTTGCTTGTACAGGGAATGTGTAGTTTTCGTTGCTTCGATGCTCATCATCCATCGACGATTTTTCACAGCAGCAATTCTTCATGGATTGGTATTTCGAACATTTAATGAAATCCATAAATATTCAGCTGTGAAACTAATGCATCGATAATATTAAAAATAAATTATTTACAATAGAGAATAAATAAGAATGTACTCACCAATTTACAAATAAATGATGTGCATACGGAATCGTCGACGAATGGCACAGAAAGCTCACTGCGCTACTTCGCGATTGCTATAGCATAATAAGTTAAAAATAACGGGCGTATGCGAAGCGAAATCGTGTCCGCTTTATAGTGCTTTATACTATACTATCCACGTTACTCAAAAATTCGTGGTGAAAAACGCAGAGTGAGGTGATTGCGAAATAAATTACTACACTCATTATATGGATAATAAATTTTATTATTTATCCATGTACGGTGTAAAAATAAGATTGATGATTATACACATTACGGAGTAAACATTACATGTACAAAGAATGCGCACAAGGAATGATTATTATTTTGATATAAATACTAATTCCAATACTTTCTAAGGCCGTAATCAAACTGTGTTTGATCATTGTGCTTATTATACCGCTCATGTATAAACAGCGGTGCGTCTACAGTTGCATAATAAAAATTTCGAATACAAGTACTTAATACAGATAGATGTATGTACTATTCCGATGAAATTAAACGTAATGCGATGAAATAAACGTACGTACTTTGTTGTGTTGTTTCTCTAGCCTCTACTTAATAGTACACACTCATCTATGATAGTTTCATTAAATTTCTTTACAAATGGCAACTTCTGTACGACAAATCATATTTGTTGTTCTTGTTAGGTACATACTTAAAATGACAGCCCTGTAACTGACTAGTATTTTACGTTCTTCTTTGATCAAACGTACACGAATGTGCGTCGTTCAACGAGATCTTCCTACGGGCTCCTGAAACGTGCGATTAAGTTACAGCTACACGTGCTTAATGCACGATTCGCTAACAAGCGATTCTTTTTACCTCATGTCTTCACTCTAGAACCCACTTTGATAAATCCATTCCGAGATTTGCCGTTTCTCACTTGGCTGCTATTTTTTGTTTTACGATGCTCGAACAGGACATCATCGGAATCTGTATCAGACTCAGATAGTACCATTTTGTGTGCCGAAACTGCAAAGACAATTGAAATGTACAATTTATGAAATTATGAAACTTTAGCAAATTACGAAAAATGTATATCGTACATGAACTGCTCTCATCCCCGGGTTCCGGTTGGAGAAGAGAGTAGCGTGGTGGCTTCTTCTTTGCGCGGAGCGAATGTCTTTTACCCGTGCATATTCTTTGGCATAGACAAATAAGGCCCCAAATAAGACCAACCCAACATACGACTAAAGATAATAATGCTATTATCACATAGAGAATGCTCCAATCTAAAAAGAAACACAGTTGCAGATTACTTCAATTTATCTTTAATTTGAATTTCCATGTATTTTAACGTACCGCAATTAGAGTCACCATTGCCAAAATATTTCTGTATCAAATTTTGCATCCAAAAAGCTTCGCACATGCATAATCTTGTTTCTTGGTCACATACTCCGTGGCCTGTGTGTAAACGAGTTAAATTGTGACAAGAAATCATTTACATGTATGTAGGATGTTCGATAAAATACTTACCCGAACAATTGTTTTGACATACGGCAGTATCGATATTTGCTACAGACAATTGAAGAAGCCCAGAATCTTGTCTTAATTTTTCTTTTAATCGTTTCACCACTTCTGGTCCACGCATGGGAGCTTTGCCACCCTTTTTTTCGACGTAAAATATTAAAACAGCTCGACCAGTATGGGGTTCCTCTCTTAAATTTCGAACGACGATAGATGCTTCGTCTCGCAGCAACATTTGTAATTTTAGTACCAATGAATCTTTTTGCGATACTGTTAACATATTTCCTCCGATGTTCAATGTCAGTTCAACCAAATACAATAATTGTGGATCTATAAAAAATTTAAACTGTAGTATTCTAATAAAATACGTACTATACCATTTCTTTGATCACTTACCAGGCTTTACTATCACAGATACCGTGTCCTCATTACTAAGACCTTGATCGTCCACGACTTTTAGTCTAAAAACATATCTACCTGGCACGATATCTGTTAACTATAAACAGAAGAAAGTTGATCGTATCCTTTTATGTAATATTAAGTATTTATAATGTTTACCATTAAAACCGGCGATTTGTCAGAATTTTGAATTATAGTGCCTATAGCAAGACTAGAAGAATCCCTTGACCATGCCCATTGGCTAATTCTTAGATCATCGGTTGATTTAGATCCATTAATAATTAGCGCACTAATGGGTGCTACGACGACTTGATCACCACCCGCGTTTGCTTTCGGAGGTGCATTCTTATCTACATATTAAAAATTACTTTTTTACGATCATATAAACGAAGATAACGATAAACAAAAAATAAAGGATGATGTATCTACTTTGCGTAACTTTCACGTTGACGGTATCCGAATCTTTATTCCCATTATCGTCAATTACGGTTAACTTAAATTCGTAATCGCCCTTTGTTAATTTTGTTACATTCGTAAGTGACTCATTCACTGCTGAGAATTCGGCAGTGTTAGGCCCGCTGAAAAAGAAACCGTTACGTACGATACACTAATACATGAAAGCAATATATAATTTCAAACTTACCTCATTTGTTCCCAGTGGTAAGAAACAATCTTTATATCGTCTTTACTTTTCCGACCATCGAGCACGGTTTTAGTTTCGGGTAATGCTATTGTTATATTTTCCCCAGCATCGGCTATTCAAAATGATATGAAATGAAATAGTGCTTCTATTCTTGTCACAAAATAGTTGCCGATTTATGAATAACTAAAACGTCACAAACCTGTCGGTGGTTTATTCGTTGGTGGTTTTACAAACACGTGAACTTCCGCGGTAGATGACTGCTCTGAATTATCTGTTACTTTCAACACAAACGTATACATTCCCTCCTCCAAGTTAGATAGCTGTAAATACGGTGTTCTGGTGTTTTGCATATCCACAGCTTTGTTCTGATCCGAGGGACTCTTCGTCCATTCCCAACTTGCTATACCGTGATCGTCCGTACTCAAATTCCCGTTAAGTGTTAACGTATTTTGCGGCAAATATATAATGATGTCCTGGCCGGCGTTTGCGCTAGGTGGATAATCGATTACTTTTAAAACCGTTATGTTAGCGCTCGTTGAGTTGGTGATATGATTAGAATCTTCAACAGTCAGCCTAAAATAAAGATACGAAGTATTCAAAAATAGCTGATAATTTCTAAAAATAAGAATGTATAATTTCAATACTGACTTAAAAGTATAATTGCCAGGTATAAGCTTATCCAACTGGAGCGTTGGTGTGTCGACTAGATTAGGATGGTATCCAATGGGACCTCGTTGCAATTCCCAATGATAAGATATAACGCGATCATCATCCTTGCTTGATGAACCGTCTAATACCGCTCCCGTGTTCGGTAGTTTTACAACTTGCGAGGCGGGCGAAATAATAGCGATCGGAGGTTGATTAATTCTTTTAGCTAGGAACAATTATTACTGAATCAGTAAATTTTCACTTGACGTACTTACATATAGTTATAGGAAGCGAACTCACGTGGTAAAACACTGACGTTTGCATAGGCTTCGCCGTACGCGTTCGAACCGTTCACCGTAACTTTGAACGTATATAAACCTTCAGACAAATTACTTAATTTGACGGTCATACGATTTTGATCAGTCATTATGCCAGAATGACCGTCCGGTTGGCTCAAAAGGCTCCAGGCATAATTGTAATGTTCATTTTCCTGTTCTGCTGGCACAGTATAGGCGGACAGTGTCACTTCGTTTTCCGGTAAACGTACTTCCTTTGAAACTGCAGAGACTAATAGTCTCTTTACTGGAGGTTTCACAGATGTACCCGTGTCTTTTATATTCTGTGCTTTCATTTGTGGTGTTACACCAAGTTCTAGATCTTCTTCCAATGTACAAAGTCCTATAATGCATACATATTAGAAATAAATGAATTCCTTCTGTAAAGATATCTAGTAATGCAATTACCAGCAATATTGCGTTTATATCCAATAGAACATTGACAGACACCAACATCAGGTTTGTCACCAGGCTTAAGACACACTTCATGTTCTAAACAATTTGCTTGAGTGAAACAGCTTATTTCATTTAAACCACCAAAAAGATTGTGATCTCCTTCAGTACCATCCATTAGAAAACCTCTAAAACAGCCAAAGTAACAAAGATTTCATTAGTTTAAGTGTGATATAAAATATCACGTATATGAAACATGAAGTTTACCCAGTGTCATCGTTTATCTGATCCAATAAATCATTCCATATCTCATCCTCTTCTACAGGTTTAACTAGGACCATGCTTGGGGGATTTTCATTTGCTAAATCTTTTCTATATAAAGGTAAACATATTTTGGAACTTTCACATTGCACATGGTAACAGGTACCATTGTGCATGAGTGCCACATTGCACGTAGGCTTCATGCAGCACGCAGCCACACAGTGATACATCCCATTTAACTGTGGCTGAGTGGTATATGTTCCACTAGAAAGATTTCCACGAGGCGTATAGCTTGTAAAAACTCTTGGATATAAGCTGGAACAAGGCAGTTGCCATTTCGGATCTCCGTCTGGATAATCTCCAATGCAATTTCCACACAGTAATAAGTACAGTCCCAGGTAGAGGATTTTAAACATTTTAAACTACAACAGCTATCAGTTAACAAATCTTATCGCAAAACGGATCCTTGTATGTTCTAGTCAAAGAAAATTGCGTACCTTATTATTTATACGCTCCGTACGTAAACAACGAAAGATAAGATGAAACAGATAAACGTTTAAAAGAGAAATAAACGCTTCAGGTTACTTTACGAACCATCTGTCACCTTATGCACTGCTTCACCATCGAATACCGATCGCAAACTCGCGAGAGATCGTGTCGCTGTTACTAATTCCAACTTGTGTACGGACGTAGACAGCTCAGACTTATCATATATTAGCGGCATGTTATTATCAACACCAGCAGCTAATCAGCTATACGGGCAATTATCATATTTCCTGTTACACCGGAATAAGTAAAGGCCGAGGGAAGAAAGGCGATTAAGTCAACCGCAGTTGCGACGACGATTGTTGGAATAAAATGTATGTCACTGGTAATTAACACCCTGAGCGCAGAAAGCCCATGGAAATAAGTAATCCGCAACACGAAACCTTACACTACACGCTACTATCACTTGACAATTCGCATGATCATGACACTATGACACCTGCGCTGAGCGCTCAGGTGAAATATTTGCAGAGGTCGACACTGGTAAAAATAGTTGAGAGACAAATTATCGAAAAAAGATATCATTCTTTCATCATCATATTCTGATATTATATCTTTATTCATCTATTCATTGTCATTCATCTATTTAATGTGAAGAAGAATGTTGGTTCGTATTGATTATGCAAATGAAACGGCTTATGCGTCATCTTACCACCACGATCTTATTATAAATATATATGATAATCTCTGATATGAAATAGCAAATTCATGTACGAGAAATTGTTGTTAAAAAATTTATACTATCATTTTGCATGATGGTAATTACAAATTATTGTTCACATGTATTATTCGAATAGAATATCCTTGAGATGACGTGAAAATGCTATTAAATTATTAATGAAAATATTTTATACTATGTAGACATAATCATAATTGCGTTGGAGCTTGCGGAATTGTTTCTTTGCAAATGTTCGTTCTCGAACAGGACATCGCCGAAATTTTCCCGCTTTCAGTGCGTGAATTGCAACACGCATCTTCGACGGTGTAGCCGCCGACGAAGTATTCGTGAAGCTGGTTCACAACCGGCGTGCATTCAAACACCGGAAAGGAGGCATGGGTATGGAGTATGGAGGTATGGAGCGAGTTCATCGGATTCGTCGTGGGTGGCCTGCGGGCGAACGCAACGCGTGTGTGGTCCGAGCGTTCGTATGCTGGATGCGGCTGTCGTGAGGAGCCTAGAAGATGCAAGACGCTTTGTTCGAACGAAACGGAGAGCTTTCTCCGTGGCAGCCTGTGCCTCTTCGGGAAATAATTGTCGTGTAGTTCTGAGTAACAGCCCTCAAGGTATTATTTTTATTCACAGAACGCGCTCTCATTGTTTATCGCCGAGCGGTACACGTGACGCGATTTGTTTTTTAAATTATGCCGATAGTGAGTGCCGGGAAATTGCGCATCGATGTCGGGAGCAACTGTGCCGTAATACATTGTCTCACTTTCCAATGATGTTATTAAATTTCAGATGATGCTACAGCTGATTTATTATTTTCTGATCTTCCATCAAGTGTCGTCCGAATTGACGCATGGTTTTGCCGCTAATTCGAACAGTGAGAATGAAACTTGGAAGCATGATTTGGAATTAAGCCCCAGGCACAGGATCAAGGACTCCAGTTACCTGCTGGACAGGTATCCCATAAGAGAGTTACCACCAGATTCTTTAAACTGTCGTAGACCTGCAAAATGTGTAGACATGCAGAGGAATACTTGTATGGGCACAAGACTGCCATATAGTACCACCACTCTAGATCTTATACCTGAACATATAACTCAAGATATTGTGGAGGTATGTTATACATACAATGCATATACATTAAAATACTTCTTAAAATTATGGAGAGAAATCTATGTAAGCTTAAAGTCACTTTCTCTTTTTTTGTATCCCTTACCCTTATACCTGGGTTTCAGGTCAAAAAGATCCCATTTAAAAAAATTTCAGGTACTTCCTGTCCTATTGCCTCTAGATAATTCCCAACCTTGTATTTATTATTTTTCTTTTCTTTATTGAAGCATTCTATTGTCTTCAATTTTACTTGAAGTAAAATACTTTCAATGAAATATTTTCTTGTTGCAATATTATTTATGGAATATCCCTTTTTTCCAGGAAAAGTTAAATTTATTACAAGCGTTAAGACATATGCCAAAGTGTTGGGCAGTTGTTCAGCCTCTTCTCTGTTCAATATTCATGCCAAAATGTATCAATGATACAGTAGACTTACCATCGCAGGAAATGTGTAAAATGGTTTCCGGGCCCTGTAGAATTGTGTTCAATCACACGATATGGCCGAGCTTTATTAAATGTGAAAATGCAGACTTGTTTCCCAGATTATGCAAAAATGATATTAGAGAATTGAAGTTTAATATATCTGGGAAATGTCTAAAACCATTAGTCCCAACCGACAACACTCTTGCCATTTTTGAGGGAGTCGAAGGTTGCGGTACACAATGCAACGATCCACTTTTCACACCGGATGAGCATAAACAAATTCATTCCTTCATTGCTTGGGCTGCAGGTATCTGTGGTTCATTCAATTTATTTACAGTTGTAAGTATTAATTTGTACGAATAAAAAAACGAGGAATGAGTAATATTATATTTGATCCACATATTATTTCAGATAACATTTTTAATTGACTGGAGAAGCGCAAATAAGTATCCAGCTTTAGTCATATTTTACATCAATTGTTGTTTCATGGTATCCTGTATTGGGTGGCTCGCTCAGTTTACACCAGGAAGCAGAGATGTAATCGTTTGCAGAAAAGATGGAACTTTGAGAATGAGCGAACCAAGGTAATTTATAATCAATTAATTTGCAATGAGTAGTGTGTTATTCAGAAATTGTTACGTATCATTGTGTTTTCAGCGGAGAGAACTTGTCCTGCGTCGTTGTGTTTATCCTTGTATACTATTCCCTTATGGCAGCTATGGTGTGGTTCGTCATTCTTACATATGCTTGGCATATGAGTTTTCAAGCATTAGGCAAGATCCAAGACAGAATCGACAAGAAGGGTGCATATTTCCATTTAATCGCTTGGTGTTTACCATTGGTCCTCACTGTCACTATTATGGCATTAGGCGAAATCGACGGGAATAGCGTTACCGGTATTTGTTTTGTGGGTTACACCAATCATGCAGTCAGAGCTTGGTTCTTACTCGGTCCCGTGTTGATCGTCCTGATAGTTGGAGGATACTTTTTATCGAGAGGTACAGTTCAAACTTTGTATTCAAATGAATTTTCGATCTCATATATTACAATAATAAAATATATTTTGTTATATGCTTACCTAAAGAACATAGTGTGTAAGTAATTGTTGCTGATAAAAATAAACATCGAACATTTAAATTTTAACTCAGTTTTAAATTAGTATATATTGTAGGATTAATTACGCTGATCCGATTGAAAATAAGTAGCCAAGAGATTATATCCGAAAGGGCAAGTGCCAAAATACGAGAAACCATCGTACGCATGGGTCTCTTTTCGATTTTCACCTTCGCTGCAGTCATAATGACGTTCTATTGCCATATTTACGAGTTCCAACACTCTTGGGAATGGCGTCAGAGTTTCAGGAATTATATGATGTAAGGATAATATTGACGGGTAAGAAAAAATATTGAATATTCCACATAAAATTTCTTTTTATTTATAGATGCGCGATAACGACGAAGTACATGGACATATCTGAATGCAAAATGGAAGTACGACCGAGTGCAGCTAAAATGCAGTTGCATTTATTTTCTCCTTTCTTCGCCGGTATTCTTATGTCTTCATGGGTTTGGACCGGCTCCACCGTGGACACGTGGACCAGATTCCTTAGACGGTAAGCTTCAGATTTATTTGAAATAAAATTCAATCTATATTTTCATTTTTATTATCCGTTTTAGTACTTTCAACTGCGAAACTGAAGAACCTATCAGATTGAAAAAGCACAAGGTAATCGCTCAGGCATTTGCGAAGCGTAAGACATTCAACAACGCTGGTCGGTTGTCGATCAGTTTCCACAATACCCACGAGGATCCAGTCGGATTAAACTTCGATCTCAATTCCGTGGCCTCTCAAGACTTCAGTTCGACATGGGCAGCCGCTTTACCCAAACTGGTTACTCGCAGAGGCGCGCTCGTCGGCGGTACAACAGGCTCTGTCTCCAGTAACAGAAGAAATTCCGTGGATTCCGAGATCAGTTTCAGCGTGCGTCGAGTATCAGTTGAGTCTAGAAGGAACTCTTTAGACTCTCAGATATCAGTTCAAATAGCTGAGCTGAAAACAACGCGAAAAGTTGCGAGCAGTTCGCGCGGTCGACGTGGGAAACGCCGACGGGATTTTGGAAAATCTAGATCTGGCAAAGTGGGTCCTTTATACAGAAGAGGCAGCACGACGTCGCAAGAAAGTCAGCTTGGTGCACAGATATTGTCGGCATTGACCATAGGCGGTGGTAATTCGAGAGTATCTCCGAATCAAGTGCCGAATATGAAAAGACGATCAGCTAGCGCCGGTCTGGATGAACACACCTTGAATCCTAAGCTGTTCGATGGAAAGAACAATGCAGGGATGTTGCTGCCGTTTCTTTTACCGGGACGAAGTGCTAGCGACGTGAACTTGAGCAGCGAGGAGAAACAGCATCAAGAAATAGTAGGGAAGAACATGGATATCGAAGCTGGAACCATGGAAAAGGATGATCAGGACACCGATAGTGATGATAGCCAACCGGAGGAAGAAGCGAAGATGTTGGATCCTGAAGAACCTCAAGAACGTAGCAAGAGTAAAACTAGTAACAAGAGTACTAAGAGTTACGGTCATGAAAGTGACCGAAGAAGCCGAGAAGGTCGTAGAAGTAAGTATCTTCTTCAAGATGAGACCATCCTGAAACATCTGTTTCAAGAATCCAGCGATATCAAATTGAAAGGCGACGCAGATTTAAAGGACGTCTACAGGAAAGCTGGAATGGGAAATCTGGCATCCAGTCTGACCTCGTGTTGTCCAGAGTTGACTAGGCTTATGCAATCCGAAATTCAGACCGGGAATGCCCGAGAAATGGCAACTCAGACATCATTGCCGTTAGATATTTTAGAAATGGAAGAATTGAAGCAGAGCATAGACGAGATTATTAATAGTAGACACTGCAGTTCGAAGGGAACACAGATCTCGCCGCAGCTAAATAAAAATAAAAATATAGCTACGTAAGGAAGAAGAAATCGTGTTACATTTTTAGTCGTAAGTTTTTTTCTACTTCGTGAAATGTGGATGTTCCTTAAGAGAAAGACGCCTCAGTGCGCAAATTATCTATTGTGATAATGCATTTGTCATAGTGCAATAGTGTCTCTTCGACTGTAAATAGTACCTTGAATTAACTCAAACTTAACATATAATTTTATATCTTTTATTATTGACAAAATTGGAACGTAGTAAAAAATAATTCGATGGACTTTTACGATGCTAAAGATACAAATGGATTATAAATATAATTCATTTGCTTTTATACAGAATAATTTCGAAAATTAACATTGTCCTGTATGTTACAGTATTTTAATATCCTATTGTACTTAGACTACATACAAGTATTTTTTACGTATGCATTGTGTATTATGAATTTACATTATTCATTTTCCTACTACACTATCTTTTGAAAGAGCAGAAGGAAATAACGTTTGCTATTTTACGCAAAGAAATGTTAATCATTTTTTTCTCGATTATTTCGTCTTCTATTTTATATAAATTATTGTAATAAAAAATATTACTGTCTACATTTTTTACAATACGATGGTGTACCGCATTAGAACTATTTTTGTAAAAATTTTATACAGGGTTTACCAACACGTAATTATAGAATAGGTCAACCCGTTATCGATAATGGATAATACCTGTGTACAGTCTACTAGAAACTCCGCTCCAACCAAAATTATCTTCAGAAATTACAAAGTACAATGCTGTACAAAACGTATTTAAAATTTATCCTACGTCACTGGCAGCGTCTACTGCATTTTTAAAATGCGCAAACGTCTTTTAAAAGAAATATTTATTTATTCAACTCTAATCTATAACAAAAGTCCTTGACAAACCCTGTTCTCCTGGTTGACTAATTTTAAGTATTTTATACTTTCCGTACGCTACCTATGTGAAGGAAGGGTCGAACTCGATGAGTCTGTAAGTTTGATTTTTCTGGCATGCATGTAAAACTGTATGTCTCACTAAAAAGTCTATATAATTTATCTTCTTAGCACGAGAGCCCTCGCTGATATCCCTTTGATCGGTTCCGCGAAACCACGCTCACTCCTCTTGCTAGCTACGTTTTCATATCCACTCCATTACTCTCGGTTACGTATTTTTTTCCTATACTCCATACAAATACATATCCGGATTTTAGTATTTCGATGGGGCATGTTTCCGATTGCATGACGCACCCCAAAAACGCAGAACAATGCAAAATTCATTCCACACGCGTAACCACAGGTCGTTCATCTTTTTTCTGTACATTGTTGTTAGTTTGTTCATTCTCTCTAATAATTTCGATCGAATTCTCTTTGTCGCAGATGACGATGTTTGCTGAGCGTGTTCCACAAAAATGTAATTGCTATTGAATCGTGTGTAAATACGCATGTATGCTGTTCATGTTTCTTTTTTGTTCGCTCCTTACTCTCTTTTTCAGCTTTTAGTTTAATTATTATTAGGCACCGATAGTGTGTATGTGCAAATCGATCGAGTTACAATTAGTCTTCCCTCATTTTTGCGTTTACCATCGCATATGTAGTACAAGCCACACGGTAGAAAATAAGTCGTGACCACATGCTCCAGCTACGCAACCCTTTTCAGCGAATAAGTTATTAATGACTATATTTCTCCTTGAGCGTTCCGTCTCAGAGAAAAAGAGCACGCTCCTCTTTGCATGCATGTATTATTATTATTGTTATGCATGTTTCTTCTTGTCGCAAGAGATTTTTCCAAATAACGATTTATTCAAAGGCGTGATACGCGTGCATGCTGCGATGTAAAGTAAATGGAGATGAATGATGTGGAAAAGGCTAGCGTTTCGCTTCTTTTATTCACCATCACCTTAGGGAGAGAGTGCTAATGATCGAAGTCAGCGCAGCTCTAATCACCGTGGGCGAGGCTACTTGCTCTTGGCATAAGACTTTTGCTGTTTAATATATTCGTTACCCCAAACGAAGTTGTCCGTCGCTTCGCCGACGCAATACAGAATTAACGTCAAGAACATCAACACCGCAAAGAACAAAAGTCGCAGCGGCAAGGACAACACCGCCATCACTGGATACACCCAAACGCCACTCTTGTAATAGATTACGTGCAGCCTGGAACGACACAATAGTAAATAATATAAAAGAAAAACGGCAGCACGTATGAAACGATAATTTCAAGTTGCCAACGTACCAGATCAAGTATATTAACATGAACCCTAGTGTACTCATTAGTCCGTGTGATCTTTTCGGATATTTCCTCGGCGCTAAAACTGTTTCGATTAGGATGGAAACCATGATCATCGTGTGCATTAAATGATTCAGCCACCATGGGAAATACGGATCTATAGCTTTCGGAAGTACCAATTCGCGATCCACGAACATCAAACACCAAAATGTTACCCCTACGAACTGTGATATCAAGAATGAGATAAAGTATAAAAAGTTGGAAATTGCCTTCTACTTATGCTTACCATAGCAATTGGGAAACTGAGAATCGCGTGCATGTTGTCCTTTATCTTACGTATGAGCGGCGGTTTCTTGGGACTGACGGCATTTGTGCCAAACCAATCATTCAGTATACATACGAAGAAAAATACCGCTTGAATGATCTGAAACAGGTAGATGACCATCTCAGTTCGAATAAAATTATAATGAAATAATACGTAACATGACTTATGACTGTGCAATTTGAATTAAAAATTGCAAAGCTATGGAACAAATTGTTCATGTAATTAAGATGTTATGATTAATTTATCTCCCTTTACTATACATATAAAATACGTGCCCTATTTATTCAACTACGTCTACAGCAGATTCGTAGCCCAATTATACGCGTCAACACGCACGACAAACGAATACTCTAGATCACCCTTGTCACGAACATATTGCCTCTCTCATGTTCGAAATTAAATTAATTAAGCAAGAAGCTTCAAGAATGTAATAACACTGTAACGCATGCAATAATGGATAGCGATTTTATAAATGAGTATTAGTGATTAAGTGGAATGAATAATTTTTCTCTCTTGAGAATACTTCAAACTGTAATAGTGCAATAGCACTTCACCGCGAATAGCTCGACACGATACGTGCCATAGCCAGATGGTGTGGAGTGGTGCTTGAATAATTGATTTTATACTTTATATTCATAGATATGTGGCATATGAGATAATCATGACTGTTCTTGTTAGTGGCAGCAAAAGACATAGAATATTTTTTTTCTACTTTCATGCGCGTTTATTACAATACAAACAATTCTTTTTTTTGCGATTGCAAGTGGATCCACTTTTACAGATGCATGTGAAACACGGTATATATATGTTTTTACAACAGTTTTCACTTTTGCATAATAGCGTAATACCGATATGATGTAATCGTTAAGAATATCGTACGATCCGTTCACGAAAACAAGAGTGATGCCATGAAGAGAGAAAGCCATGGTATATACCATAATGCAATTTTCTTATAATTATAGTCGGTCAACCGAATGCCATATTTTATGCACACTCGCTTGTAAGAATATTGCAGTTATAAGCTAGTTGAGTATCAATGAAGATTAAGCATTATCAAATAGCACACAAGTTGCATATCCAAAGTTCAGCGTTCGTTGTTAAAAGATATTGAAGCCTATCGAGCAATAGTGAGTACTTGTGCAATACTTGTGCATAACTTATTGCATTAGAGTTCGAAGTTGTACGGAACTGCAGGGCATTACATAAGACCAGCAAGGAAAGTGACCTGGTTCTAACTGAATGTAAAAGAAAAGTGAGATTGGGTCACTGGGCCATGATACTAACCGCATCCCAAAAAGTGAGGAATTTGAATTTCCCACCGAAGGTGTTGTGTGTTTTGAGAATGTTCGGTGGTACGATGGTGTACATATAATCGTAATATACGGAAAATGCGAATTGCACGCAAGAGATCACGTGGAATCCAAACAGTAGGCCGTCCCGCATCTCACAGGTGTCTCGGGCGCACTTTTCTGTATGTAGGTACTCTGAAACGGTTCGTCACAATGATGCTCGCGTTCGAAAGATTAGGTGATGACTAGTTAACGATTTATGCTTATCGGACTGTCGAATCGATTAGATTAGAAGATTGTTTCGTTTTATTCTAAAAACAATGAAATTCTGGATTCTCCATTTTAACAATAACAATCATTTTTATGAATATAAAGTAGATAGGATGTAAACTTAGAATGTTTTAACAATGGTTACAGATAATTTTATCTATCCCACAGTAACTATACACGGTGCTATTTACAACGAATGAATGTGTTATAAAAGATTTACATCAGCATTCTAAGTCCTTTTCTCTTTTTTTCAAACATATATACATACAATTTTTATTATACAGAATTTGAAGAAGTAGTAGAATAGAAAATTCGTAGCAATGGTTGTATTAACAAATTGCATAACAATGTTTACTCTTGAATTACGTAAATAGCACGTAACAGAGTTGTATGACAAGAGTACGCAATACTGCGTTGAATTATTTACTTTGTGGTAGAAACTTTATTCATGTACACATAGAATAAACATGGACATTTACATCCGCATCAAAAAACGATCATTGACAAGAACATAGACGATTGAATTTTAAAAAGGAAGAGTTTAAATGTTTTGGCCATGAAGAATAATTAAATCGATTTATTATCATAACTGTTATGTACATATTAAGAAATAAATATGTTAATAAAAGATAAACGATGCACTTGCAAAAACAAGTGTACATATACAAGCATATTTTGTGCACCATACGCGCCTAATGTTTAATAAAAATTGACGGTTCAGAAGTTAATTTATTTATCGCTAAAGGTATCTGTTATCCGTAAATAATATTATTTATAAACATTGAATATGCATTTTACAATTCGTCATCATATACACAGAGTTCAATATTCCAAGTCTAGAGAACTCGATTTTTAATTTCATCTGCCTTTACTGCTAATCATTTTATCGATCATTTTTAGCAACGATAAGGATATTTGTAATAAAACACGGGATTATCATAGTGTTCACATATACTATTCACTGATAAGATTATTCTAAAAAATTAAATATGCCAATCATTTTGTACTGATACGAATCAACTACATTCGCAAAATCATTCTCTTGATTGAAAATCTCCGAGCTAATTAGAATTGCATATTAGCAACGAATGGAAGAAAAACGAAGAATCCAGTATAATTTCATTACATAGCAAATGAATGATAATCGGTTATGCATACATGTATTTACACATTATTTGTACTTTATAAGTATATCACACTAGAGTTCACAATCTTATTGTTAGCAGCGACTCGGTTCATTTCCCGTTTGCAGAGCGGTGACTTGAGTTAGTTTGATCGTACCTATTAACGTCGCGGACGTTACACGGAAATGCTTTATTTTTATCGGACTCCCTGGGCTACTGGGCACGGTACATCTCGTGGTGTCACGAAAAAGACGTGTTTTTTTCCACGGGGAAACACTCTCCGGCTTTTTCGGTCACATGTACACACAGCACCAATAGTATCGACCGCGTCGACGGTCTGCGACTTACTGACGTATAGGCGAAAATATACTGCTAGAAAGAGAGAAACAGATCGCCATGTGCGTGAAGCACACGAGCTTGGACAGAGTAGGACGATGCAAGTCAAGATCTGCACCAACACACGAGGAATGAACGAGGATGGCTATGCGAATGGTCCAATGGAAAGATAAGAGTGGAAAGAGAGAGAAAGAGGAAGAGAACGCGTTCGAATGCAAGGCGAATGAAAAATTGGTGTTGGTAGTACGCGCAACTGCGTGGAGTGTTGCTAACAGAGTTAATTGTGTCTGTTACCAACGTAGACAATATATGAAATCTCACAGTCAGACACATTCTGATCGTCACTTTTCATCGTTTTTCTCCGTCTCATTCGTGAGATATCGAGAGGCAAATAAGTTTATACACAAACACACACAGATAGATAGCCTGGCATGAAAAGAGGACAGAAGAAAAAGAGAAGAGCGGAGAGGAACTGATCGGAAAAGAGAGACGAAAAATGTAGTTGAGGCTCTTCTTTTGCGCGAACGAGATGCGCACAAGCTCTTCTTTGCCTTTTAAAATAAACCGTCTCTTTTTCCATTTTAATTCATGTCTAAAAAAAGTCATTCCACTTGAATCATCTTGAAAAATAATCGAAAGTGAATACGGACTTCAAGGTCGTAAGAAAGTTTAGTAATAAAATAGCTTTGTGTCATCGCGAAGGATGATCGTAGAAAAGACTCGGCGTAATTTAGCATACGCTTTCTAATTGAAGATCGAAAGTCTAACATCAGCGTGCTTAAGTGTTTGCGCGTTCACGCGCTAATAGATGAAAGGGCGGTGGCTAGGCAAAAATTATTGCCGCAATTTTTTACGTAACTTTTCGCTTCCTACTACATCTGATTCACAGGCACAAACTACGTGAATGACTATTAAAAAATCAATAAAAAAAAGTCCAATGTCGCGTGTCAAATGAATATATACAGATTTAATCTTCATTTATTGCATAAACCTAGTTCTATAAATTTCACACTGCACATCGATAACTTTGCTCCTTTACAAGATATCCCACTTCCAAAATCAGATTTACTATCATTTGTGTTCATGCAATAGTTCCAATGTTGATGTCTTTCATTCATTAAATGGTTCATTCAACGTCGCAACCTTGTTTCAGTTAAGCTAACATTGTTTGCGAAACAATGAGGACTGTTATTTCAATAAGGAAGCGTGTCACGTTATACAGGCGGTATAGGTGAACACACAAATCTCTGCATAAATACTACAGTACAGGCACCTCTTTCATCGCGTTACGTTGCCATGTTTGAATTAAAATTTATATTTCGCCATCTATCTCCACGTTATTAATTAAAGTTATCAAGTAACGATAACAAAGTGCCCGCGTTGACAGAACTCTCGCATTACGTGCGCATGCAACGATTTGAATTTACTTAAGCACTTATATAAGCCGTAGGCGGTTAATATTAAAAAGCTTTGCGATCCAAAGTTAGTTTTCGAACTTTGTCCTCGCTGATAGAAATATGTATGAATATTTATGTAACCAGAGAACAATAGGCAAAGCAATCTATCCTGCTTTCAAAATATCTGGAACATCCCTCCTTTTACCGGAAGATCGATAATTATTATTCATGCTTCGAAATCAGTTGTATTATTTTAGATAACATTAAATGTAAAAATGTATTCCATCGATATGCATACGAAAATGCGTGAGGTTTTTATTACGTTATTATACAAATGAAAATCTTTGAGCGAAATGTGTCATGAATTTTGATTGTGACTTACCACATTCCATATCGTCAGGTACTTCAGTTGCCCCGGATCGAACTTCTTGAATACATTTTCAAGCATAGGAATATTGAGATTAAATGCTGAATATAACGTAAACAGGTACGTTACGAACATCGACGTGTGGAACAGCTGATTGACCGTGTACGACATTTCGTCTGGAAATAATATCGAACACAGTCTCAGTTTTTACGGACATTCTCTCCCCTGTAGTTGCACTTAACGTTCAACCCCTCCACCCTGGTGGTTATTCTAGGTTAGGTTCAACTGCTAATCGACAATTTTTTATGAACAAATTTCCTTTATATGTTCTGATAAGGCGATTTTCATATAAAATTTTTTGTTGCATATAATAATAGTATAGTCTAAAACAAGAGTTCGTCTAATGAAAATTCATTATAACTTGGTATAAGAAGCCGACTGTGAGCCGAAAAACGTTTATTGACCTCCGTCTGATCGCTTGAATGTTCAATCGTATATAAAATCATAGTTTTACATAGTATTTATACACAACAGGTAGTTTTCATTTTTCACACGTATCGAAAGTGTAGACATGTTCATAAAAAGAGAACTAGATTTCAGAGTTTATCTACACTGTTGTTTTTTCCGCAGCGTGGTAATGACTATGATTTTTCTTGGCCTTTAAATTCATATTCCTTACTGAGAAGTACGAAGAGTGTTGCTACTAATATCATGCTGTGAAAGACACGTAGTATGTAACTAATCATTTCTACTCCGTTTACATTACGAACGCTTAAAAAGCTACCTCATCGTCAGATTTAGATTATCATGTAAAAGAATGGTACATTCCTTGAGATACTTAGATACGAATAATTGCAAAACTACTGATTTAATTCGATGTAAAGGCTTCTGTCTCCTACTTCTTTCGGTTTAATGGGAGGAATTATTACTAGTTTAGTCACGGCCTCATTTGTGAGTACAGAGCAATCAAGACGAATACTAATCAGTATGCACCATGCATATAATTATAGGCACTATGTACGTGTCTCACAATTAATACAGTCGCTGGATACTAGATTACAATACAACGTTTATTCGTTTAATATTAAAAACAATGATTTCTAATCTCGCGCAATTTTTGTGCTCAATTTTCTCACAGTTATGAACTAGTACTGACGGATTACATATTAGACCAGACAGAAATAATTATACAGCACGTGGAGTATCGTAAATGAACGGAAATCCTCCCCATCACGTCTCTACACGCCGTGCATACATACACCGTGCGAGGAACCAAAACAGGTTCTCGTCACGTGTAAAGTTCATGGATATCCCAAATTTTACGATTCATGTATATGAAACACAACTACTAGTATCGTACAAAAATATATAGTGTCAGATTTCTCATCATCAATTTTATATATATTTATATACCAAGTTTACGCTTCTTATTTTAGAGCTAAGCGATCTTACATCAATTCTTCCCATTACTTTTAAAAATTACGATCTGGAAATTCTATTTGTAGTAGTGTAACGCAATATTTTCTAATCAGACTAGAATTTCTGTTTGATTCGATTACTTATCTTTTGTGTCTCTACTCACCTTGAATAAGTCGCCGTATTCGCTGAAGTATTTAACTATATCAAATTATGTTTAATGCGTGGGATTCGCGAAACCGGTAAACGCGAGTACTATGGATGGTTTGAGACGTGTATAACGGGACACAGGATACTAACAGGACACCATGAGCAGATGGTAAGCCTCGCTGATTTGTGAAGCAGAACAATTTCCACAGAAAGCCGGCCACGAACTGACAACTGACTGAGCCCCACGGCTAGCTCATAGCTGTACTGACGCTGCCGATGAACGATGAGGTTGTCGAAGTTAAGAGGAGCCGTACGCTGATTCGCCGTGAATATTAGGTAGGGGCTTTGTTATCGTAATATTTTGTTGTAATAACATTTCCCAGTTGGCGGAAATAACGATCAGGAAAACTCAGAACCGCAATGAGTGCAGAACAACCCTAATACAAGTTTTATAGCAGTTTTAGAAAAAGATTTATATCGTTGCATTTATCTTAGAATTAGTGAAGCTTAAGAACAATACCATATAAAGTTTTAATGTAATAATCATTAATGTAGACAAGGTTGAGAACAAGGTTGAGGATATTGAAACTGGTTGAGCAAATTCTTTGACTTTAAAATGAATTTCGACACATTCATTGTCAATTCGAATATCGTGTCTAGTATGCACGAATGAATTTAAATATTCTAGCATTTACAGCGTGGAATTTTGATCAAGTCTTCGGGTTCTTTAATAAAAACATAAGCGTTGTATTTTAATTTTATTATCGTATCTTCGTTGTGTCTGTAACAATATCCTATCATTGAATGTGTATTTGCGTAAAAACTTGTTTTAGTAAAAACAGTCAGACGTATCGTAATTTTTTTGTTTCATGATTAAAGAGAGGAAATGAATATTATGCGGAATAACCAAATTTGTTTATATCGTACTTTTTTTTGGTATCAATTCTGTGTTGCAATCTGTGCAGATAGCAAAATCGTAAGAAATACAGAAATTTTTAGAACATATGTCTTTACAAGCCTTACGACAATGAAAAATGATTATCCCAATTTTTTGTGAAATGAATTCAATAAAAAAGAGAATGCATA